>NW_003546442.1:0-2004 GCF_000090795.2 Amphimedon queenslandica | reverse complement strand
CATTTTAAGAAATTAGCTGAGTAAAGGCAAGTATAACAATAAGTGTATAACTTATTAATTGCATGTACATTGTTCCTTTTCTATCAAACTTCCAAGCTCATCCACCCCTACTGGAGGACCAAAACAAGTAAGTCTTACGACTCACTGTTTGTCAATTGGTATAAATAATAGCTAGTGTAGACTATCACGCTCTTTTCTCGTTTATTGATGCCCAATTAAATAAAAGGATGTTATCACGAAGGAAAGGTATGTACTATTTAGATTCCATGAAGCCAATACTTAGGAATTAATTAGATAAAGAATGAGGAAAGAGCATGTCTGTTTGAAGTGTTTATATAAATTATTCTATGAATATTTACGCCCAATTAAATATCATTTAGGGGAGGAGACAGGACACAGGCTGCTGAAAGTGTTTATACAATAATGATAATACTTTATTTAATTTGCTGTAAATATTCATGAAATAAACAAGAAACAGGTGTACATTATACTTTAAATGGCCCATGTCCTCCCCTTAATGATAATATTAGACATGGCAAGATATGGGGACACCATGATGCATATAAAACAATATTGTTACCAGTAACTAGAGTAACTTAGTAACTAATTTTAACCATCACACATGATATGCACTTCAAACTTGCACAGTTTGCATGTCAATTAATAGTAACCTTTGTTTAAAATTGAACTACCAACTGTACCAGGTACATGAACTGTGGTGTTAAGTAATGTCTGGTAACTATAAATTACAAATAGCTATTATGTGCAAGCAAAGGAAAGTAGCAAACATAGATAGTTAAGATGATTCTTAGCTGTGGTAACCAAGGTAACCGACACAATACAATAGATATTGTTATGATTATCTATCAGTTATATATGGGTAAAAGTGGCTGGTAACTAGGTAACTGAGGTAACTGTGGTAACCAAAGTAACCGACAAGATACAATGGATATGGTTACAAATATCTATCAGTTATATAATAGGTAACAGTGGCTGGTAACTGTGGTAAAGAAAGATATTACTTATGTCAGTTGGTAGCATTTTGACTGACGCTGTTAAGAGTTAAATTTTATAAATTCTTTCATCCTAACTTATTGTTCAATTGTTTTTTTGTTCATAACACCAATAATAATAACAGCAATAATAATAGTAATAATTGTGAAAATAGTTATAATAATAATTATTATTAATAATAATCTATCTCAAATTTATGCGCACATTCGGCAATTACAGTTTTGTCCATCAATTTGAAAACAAAAATTTTTTATCACACTAAAGATTCTATGTATAATAGCTCAGTTTCCAAAACTAAAAATAGCTAATAAAAAAGTATAGAATGACTGATTATTAAAAGTGAACAGCAAAAAATAATAAATATTAAAACAAATCAACAACTGATTCTCGTCTAGTAACATCAGAACTTGGTACAATAGTTCTTCTTTGTTGATCAACAGTTAGATGTGATTCAGTTAGATCTAAAAGAGGATCATTATCTTCATCTTGTTTCATAAATAACTTCTCAATTAGAGCATCATAACATTTCATATGTGATAACTGCAGGTAAAGATGATAAACAACAACCAAAATAAAACTAAAAATAAAAACAGATAAACAGGTATTGTACCAGATCAATACTTTGCTGTCATCAGTAAAAACTGCAGATAAAGAAATCATGATGCACAAGTTTAATAAGAACCAAACTTCAAGTACATTGTTCATTCTTTTCCTGTAAACTCCACCGAAACAATAACCCAATGATAGCACAATGGCTATCACTGTCAATAGCATTGACAATAGAAAGTGGTGTGACTGAATGAAACTGTCAGCTAAAGTAACTGATAATAGTACAGGTATCCTAGCCACTAGCAGTAGACCAGGCCAGAACCGATACTCATCTTTCATTGGACCACTGTAAGCATCAATAATAGGCTTGAAACAATTCCATAATTTATTTAAGAGCTTAAAATTTGAAAGATACTTCTCATAAAAGCGATTAAGTAAAAG
>NW_003546441.1:165091-169778 GCF_000090795.2 Amphimedon queenslandica | reverse complement strand
AACACATGAAAAAGTAATAACAATTGTTTAACATTAAATGCTTACTTCCTGTCATGTTGCAAATAAGATTTTTGACCAGAAAATATAATTAAAAGAAATAATGACAAAATTGTGAATAAACTAGCACTTACTGCCTTTTTGTTGTAAATTAAAGTTTTGAGATTAAAAATAGAAAGGCAATAGATACACATGTAAACAAGCATCTCAAATTAAAATAGATTAGTACTTACTGCCTATTGTGTTGCAAAGAAGAGTTTGTGTATAACAGATGAACGAAGGAAATTAAAGATAGAAAGGACAATAAATACACATGTAAACAAGCATCTCAAATTAAAATAGATTAGTACTTACTTCCTATTGTGTTGCAAAGAAGAGTTTGTGTATAACAGATGAACAAAGGAAATTAAAGATAGAAAGGACAATAAATACACATGTAAAAAGCATCTCAAATTAAAATAGATCAGTACTTACTTCCTATTGAGTTGAAAAGAAGAGTTTGTGTATCACAGATGAACGAAGAAAATTAGAGATAGAAAGGACAATAAATACACATGTAAACAAGCAACTCAAATTAAAATAGATTAGTACTTACTGGCTATTGTGTTACACAAAGAAGAGTTTGTGTATAACAGATGAACGAAGGAAATTAAAGATAGGAGGGACAATAAATACACATGTAAAAAGCATCTCAAATTAAAATAGATCACTACTTACTTCCTATTGAGTTGAAAAGAAGAGTTTGTGTATCACAGGTGAACAAAGGAAATTAAAGATAGAAAGGACAATGAATACACAAGTAAACAAGCATCTCAAATTAAAATAGATTAGTACTTACTTCCTATTGTGTTGCAAAGAAGTGTTTGTGTATCACAGATGAACGAAGGAAATTAAAGATAGAAAGGACAAAAAGATACACATGTAATAAATCATGTCAATTTAAAATAGATTAGTACTTACTCGCTATTGTGTTGCAAAGAAGAGTTTGTGTATCACAGATGAACGAAGGAAGTTAAAGATAGAAAGGACAATAAATACACATGTAAACAATTATCTCAAATTAAAATAGATTAGTACTTACCAACTATTGTGTTGTAAACAAGAGTTTGTGTATCACAGATAGATGAATGAAGGAAATTAAAGATAGAAAGGACAAAAAGATACACATGTAATAAATCATGTCAATTTAAAATAGATTAGTCCTTACTCGCTATTGTGTTGCAAAGAAGAGTTTGTGTATTACAGATGAACGAAGGAAATTAAAGATAGAAAGGACAATAAATACACATGTAAACAAGCATCTAAAATTAAAATATATTAATACTTACTTGCTATTGTGTTGCAATAAAGAATTTGTGTATCACAGATGAACGAAGGAAATTAAACAGAGAAAGAACAATAAATACACATTAAAATACATTAGTACTTACTTCCTATTGTGTTGCAAAGAAGAGTTTGTGTATCACAGATGAACGAAGGAAATTAAAGATAGAAAGGACAATAAATACACATGTAAACAAGCATCTAAAATTAAAATACATTAGTACTTACCAACTATTGTGTTGTAAAGAAGAGTTTGTGCATCACAGATCAATGAAGGAAATTAAAGATACAAAAGACAATAAATACACATGTAAACAATAATCTCAAATTAAAATAGATTAGTACTTACTTCCTATTGTGTTGCAAAGAAGTGTTTGTGTATCACAGATGAACGAAGGAAATAAAAAATAGAATGGACAATAAATACACATGTAAACAATAATCTCAAATTAAAATAGATTAGTACTTACTTCCTATTGTGTTGCAAAAAAGTGTTTGTGTATCACAGATGAACGAAGGAAATTAAAGATAGAAAGGACAATAAATACACATGTAAACAATAATCTTAAATTGAAATAGATTAGTACTTACTTCCTATTGTGTTGCAAAGAAGTGTTTATGTATCACAGATGAATGAAGGAAATTAAAAATAGAAAGGACAATAAAAACACATGTAAAGAAGCATCTCAAATTAAAATAGATTAGTACTTACTTGCTATTTTGTTTTGAAGAAAAGTTTGTGTATCACAGATGAACAAAGGAAATTAAATAGAAATAGAAACGACAATACATACACATGTAAATAATTGCCTGAAATTAAAATAGATTAGTACTTACAAACTATTGTGTTGAAGATTTTGTGTATCACAGATGAATAAAGGGAATTTAATAGAAATTGAAAGGACAACAGATACACATGTAAACAATCATCTCAAATTAAAACAGATTAATACTTACTGCCTATTTTGTTGAGAATTTTGTGTATCACAGATGAACGAAGGGAATTAAATAGAAATAGAAAGGACAATAGATACACATGTAAACTTTTGATCATCTCAAATTAAAAAGTTAGTACTTACATTCTATTATGTTAATTGTAAAGAAGAGTAAGTATATCATAAAAGAATAAAGGTAGAAAGGACAATATACACTTGTAAACAATCAGTACAACTTAAAACAAATTAGTACTTACATCCTATTGTGTTGTAGAGAAGAGATTGTGTATCACATATGAATGAAGGAAATTAAGAAGGAAAATAGAAACAAATGTAAACAATCATCTGAATAATAGCACTTACTATCTATTGTGTTGTAAAGAAGAGTGAGTGTATCACAGATAAACAAAGGAAATTAAAGATAGAAAGGACAATAGATACACATGTAAATAATCTCATCAAATTAAAACAGATTAGTACTTACAGCCTATAGTGTTATAAGGAAGAGTTTGCGTATCACAGATGAACAAAGGAAATTAAAGAAAGGACAATAGATACACATGTTAACAATCATCTCAAATTAAAAAGTTAGTACTTACATCCTATTGTGTTGTAAAGAATGAGTTAGTGTATCATAGAAGAACAAAGGTATAGAAAGGACAGATACGCATGTAAATTAACAATCATCTAAAACTATACTTACTCCCTATTGTGTTGTAAAAAACATGTTTGTGTTACACAGATAAACGAAGGAAATAAATTTAAGATAGAAGACATGTAAAGAATCATCTCAAATTAAAATAGATTAGTACTTACCCACTGTTGTGTTGTAAAGAAGAGTTTGTGTATCATAGAAGAATGAAGATAGAAAGGACAATAGATATACATGTACATGTATAAGCAATCATCTCCAATTGAAATAAGTTAGTACTTACATTCTATTGTGTTGAATTAGAGTTTGTGTATCACAGATGAATGAAGGGAATTAAACAGAAATAGAAAGGATAATAGATACACATGTAAACATTTGATCATCTCAAATTAAAAAGTTAGTACTTACATTCTATTATGTTAATTGCAAAGAAGAGTAAGTATATCATAGAAAAACAGAGGTAGAAAGGACAATAGATACACATGTAAACAATCATTTCAAATTAGAATAGATTATAGTACTTACTAGCTATTTAAGAAAAGTTTATGTATCACAGATTAATAAAGGTGGAAAGATCAATAAATACACATGTAAACAATCATCTCAAATAAAAATAGATTAGTACTTACTATCTATTGTGTTGTAAAGAAGAGTTTGTGTATCACAGATGAACGAAGGAAATTAAATAGAAATAAAAAGGACAATAGATACAGATGTAAATTAACACTCATCAAATAGGTTAGTACTTACTCTCTATTTTGTTGTGAAGAAGAGTTTGTGCAGTTTATCAAAGATAGAGAGGACAATGGATACACTAAACATCATTTCAAATTAAAATAGATTAGTACTTACTCCCTGTTGTGTTGTGAGGAAGAGTTTTTGTATCACAAATGACACAGATGAATGAAGAAGATTAAAAAAGAAAGGGCAATATATACACATGTAAACAATCGCCTAAAATCAAAATAAATTATAGTACTTACCACCTATTGTGTTTAAGATTTTTGTATCACAGATAAATGAATGGAATTAAATAGAAATAGAAAGGACAATAGATACACATGTAAAAACTCATCTCAAATTAAAACAGATTAATACTTACTGCCTATTTTGTTGAAAATTTTGTGTATCACAGATGAACGAAGGGAATTAAATAGAAATAGAAAGGACAATAGATACACATGTAAACACTCATCTCAAGTTAAAACAGATTAATACTTACTGCCTATTTTGTTGAAAATTTTGTGTATCACAGATGAACGAAGGGAATTAAATAGAAATAGAAAGGACAATAGATACACATGTAAACACTCATCTCAAGTTAAAACAGATTAATACTTACTGCCTATTTTGTTGAAAATTTTGTGTATCACAGATGAACGAAGGGAATTAAATAGAAATAGAAAGGACAATAGATACACATGTAAACACTCATCTCAAGTTAAAACAGATTAATACTTACTGCCTATTTTGTTGAAAATTTTGTGTATCACAGATGAACGAAGGGAATTAAATAGAAATAAAAAGAACAATAGATACACATGTAAACACTCATCTCAAATTAAAACAGATTAATACTTACTGCCTATTGTGTTGTAAAGAAGAGTTCATGTATCAAAGTTGAATGTAGGAAATTAAAAATAGAAAGGACAATAGATACACATGTAAAGATTCATTAAAAATTTTAAAAAATTGTACTTACTTCCTGTTGTGTATCACAGATGAATGAAAGAAATTTAAAAAAGAAAGGACAATAGATGCACATGCATGTAAGCACTCA
>NW_003546441.1:161831-165081 GCF_000090795.2 Amphimedon queenslandica | reverse complement strand
TAAGCACTCATCTCAAATTAAAATACATTAGTACTTACTTCCTATTGTGTTGTAAAGAAGAATTTGAGTATCACAGATGAACAAAAAAATTAAGAATAGAATAGACAATAATATTGATACACATGTAAACAATCATCTCAGTGAAATTAGGTGTAGCACTTACTTCCTATTGTGTTGTAAAAAAGACTTTGTGTTAATTTTCAGTATCATTGTACAATAATAAAAATAAACAACTATATACTCAACATTATTTTTAGTGTTAAATTTAGCTACCTTTTCCTGTAAATCAAAAGTAACAATCAAATTAATAATTTAGGCAATTTTATATAACTATACCATATCTGAGTTGATTTAGTCCACTTAATGTTCAGAAATAAGGCAAATGACTGACAAACATCAGCTTTTCAGGTTACTTCCTGTCATCCATGATCCAGGGCTTTTCACTCAGTCAATTCTCTGTTATTTTAAGTAAATCCATATATGGTAAATACTATCAATTATTACATTGATTGCATAGTGAATTTATTAGATTAGCTTTATATAGACATTCTGTATTCTTTTTCATCACAATAAATAAGCTTATAGTCGTACTATAAAACTTTTATAGTACGACTATAATAAAACTAGATTGCTGATAAAAATTAATCAAAGTTGATAATTTTAATTCATTATAACTAGGTAAACCATATTTATATCTTATAATCAATACCAAGGGGTCCAACACAGTTCAAATTTTGTACGAGATGTCTAGATTCCTAAATTCAGTTGCTGGATTCCAAAATAGATACTACAAAAATGCCTCTATAACTCTGGATCCTCCTAAAATCCTTAAAATCTTGGATTCCACTGGATTCTGTTTATAGATTCCAAAGAGAGTGTACTGGATTTCGGGGCGTGTTGGACCCCTTGATCAATACAGATACTTGAATGACAGCATCCAGAATGACATCAACACAACGTATTAAAGAATGCATCAATACAGATCATTAGAGATGCGTACAATATGTACAGAACTGAATTGATGCACTCCACTGCAGTCATATACAGATAGACATGTAGGGGCATCACAGAACACACAACTATTTATAATTGAAGTTTGTATTGCATGCTGCGATATTATTTGGGAGTAAAGTCAATATGATCTTTGTCTAGTACATAGGCGGCTGCAGGATTTGACTACTAGTCGGGCATGGGTGTGGCACAGGAAATGGGTTGGGCGCGCGAAGCGCGCTGCGATTTTGGCCACACCCTTTTTTATGCACCCTTTTTAGCACAATTTTTTGGTAGCGAAGGTTATTGTAATAAAGTAGTGGGTGGTGTAGCTCCAACACTGACTTCTGTAGTGGTAATAGTACTAGTAGTAGTATTAGTAGAGGAAGTAGAAGAATAGGGTGATGGAGAATGAGCAACAATTGACTGTACATCAACTGTAGCTGTAAAAACTGTAGCTGTATCAACCACAAGAGTAGACTGAGACTCATGATCATCAACTCTCAGCAAGAAACTGACCTAAAGTAAGAATATGAGATAATCTGTATTATTGACTTCTATACTGTACTTACTAGGTTCACTTCAGTTGTAAACTGTTGTTCCTTTTTAGCAGGCTTGTTCACAAAGGACTTCAGTAGCGAAGCCTAGTCCAGGCTTTTAGACATTGCAACTGACAAGAAAAGAACACTGAAATAGCACTAAATAATGAAATGATTATGCTTTCTAGTGTTGCTGTGGTGGCCCACTGTGATTGGCACTAAAGTCTTACCACCACGAGCTCCTCCTTTATTTAGTCTCTCTTCTTCACCTTGTTATCAGCCTGCCATTTATGCATTCATAATTATAAGATTTTCATAAAAAATTGAAATTATAATTGCAATAACTGTTATTAACTATTAATTAACCATAGAATAACTATTAATTATGGTGATGTCACACTTCCGGTCAGAATTTTTGGTCGGGCATTGCCCCTAAATGCCCGACCCTGCAGCCGCCTATGGTCTAGTAACACAGTGAACATGCTATAATTACTAGTTAGACACTAAAGACACAACTATACATTAGTACATCAAGAACTAATGTATCTAGATTTGTACTTTGCTTTGCTTGATTAGGCTGGGGTACACCACGATCTCAATGGACATGTACAGACAGGGTTGCTATTTGCTTATCTTTTGCCTTGTCTATGTGACAAGACAAGGTAGCAGTTTCATGAGCAGTCGATCGTGTGCTTAGTCTCACATTACCAGATGCAAGTGGAGCCCTCACATACTAGACTAGATCTAGCTGTACTCTTATGAGAACATTATAATCTACATGAACTGCTATTTTAAATGATGTCTTGTTAATCATGAAACTAATAATAATAAATATGCCATTTCAATACATGTATGTACATTTCACCTAATAATAGTAGTTCGTTACAGTTCTGTCTTTTCATTTTCTTTCTCTCTTTCCTCTTTTGCTGCTACCTCTTCTTCTTCTTTTAACTTTCTTTTACGAATCTCCTGCAGTACCTCAATCAGTGGCTCTGAAAATAAAATCGATATCATATCCACTATTGTGGTTATACCATAGTATATACTAGTAATGTATTGTCCTAACCTGTGTCACTGTACCATCCTTTATCACCAGCAAAATGAGTTGGATAGACTAGCAATGGATAGGCAGAATAGACACGTAAATCTCTAGTAGTGTTCTCATAATAATGGACCCAATCACTCCTGTAATAACATATTAATATAACTCAATAGTGTCTCATTTGAAGCATTAGAAGTGTAATACTGGTTCTCTGTACCAATAATAATATTAAAAGGACCGTTTGTAATCCGATTGATAATGATAAAGATTATGGAACACACACACCACAAGTCACAATAGTTAGAACCATACTCTAGTCCACCACACCCTGTCACACACCCCAAAACATAATACATAATAATTACTAAGTTCAATAATAGTTATTACATCAACTCCCCTCCAAAAGAAAGGCGTCCCGCCTTCAGTAATAAATGAATGGACCCCTATTAGGAGCCGTTCGATGACGAGTAGGATAGCGAGGGAGAGCATTATTACCATGAGTACTAGAGCCATCAGTTTCATGAGAACCATTAACAACAGGTTCCTCTTCTTCACTTACATCAGATACACTATCCTCTACATGAGCAGTATGATCATCTCCATGAGCAGTATGAGTATCATCTCCATAAGCAGTATGAGCATCAGATTCACTATCATCTCCATGAGCAGTATGAGCATC
>NW_003546441.1:155906-157740 GCF_000090795.2 Amphimedon queenslandica | reverse complement strand
TGCGCCAAATGTAATACTGGTTCTCTGTACCAATAATAATATTAAAAGGACCGTTTGTAATCCGATTGATAATGATAAAGATTATGGAACACACACACCACAAGTCACAACAGTTAGAACCATACTCTAGTCCACCACACCCTGTCACACACCCCAAAACATAATACATAATAATTACTAAGTTCAATAATAGTTATTACAGAAGTTTTAATTGGAACATAATGTCTCATTGGAATAACCATAAAAACCGTGGGCTATATAGTCTGTGCCTTAGTTTCCAAAAAGTTGCTCATTTTAGCAAATAACTCAAAAAATGTAGTGGTAGTCAGAATCTGTTCAAAATGCATAAGGACTTAATATATCAGAAAATGTAATAAAAGTTGGGAGTGATTTTGCAGCCATTTTTTGAAAAAAATCATGGGCTATTATATACTATATCCCACTGAGTTGAGTTTGGGACAAGAAAAACTGGAATAACTTTTTATAGGAATGTGGGATAAGGATGAAACTTTCACAGGTTCTTAGTCGCCAAAGTCCATCAAAATCTGTGAAATCTTGGTTCTCTCAGCTCTTGGGAACCCCGAAAACCGGGTTCTCCCTATAAACCCAATGGCATACCAAAATGACGTTTTATGACAATTTATCTACGTCATAGTTTACATAAGAACATGTGGTTGAGAGCGCAAACTGATAATTCTTGTTTTAAAAAGCTAACAGAGCAAGATCTTCTGATAATGATGGCCTTTATGAAGACTAGTTGACTCCAGCAGCTATTGTACTGCTTATCAGGAAGAGCAAGACTGTTTTAAGAGTGAAACAACACAGCCGCCATGCTTCTATGAATATCATTAAAATACGTCATTTTTGTGACGTAGCTACATTTTTCAAATTCCACGCAGCTGCTTCCACTTCCGTCCCAAACTGAACTGGGATATAGTATAGCCTTGGGTATTTTTCAAAATTTTGGTGTTTTCTTAAAATGGCTGTAACTAAAAAAAGTTAAGTCAGAATCAGCTCAAACTTTCTACACAGCATAAGGACATCAATATATATCAGGAAATGAAATAAAAATTTGGGATGATTTCAAAGCCATTTTTTGGAAAAAAGCATGGGCTATAGCCTTGGATATTTTTCAGAATTTTGGAGTTTTCTTGAAATGGCCATAACTCAAAAAATTGAAATCGGAATTGGCTCAAACTTTCTACACAGCATAAGGACATCAATATGTATCAGAAAATGTAACAAAAATTGGGAGCAATTTTAAGGCTATTTTTTGGAAAAAGCCATGGGCCTCGCATGGGTATTTTTCGGAATTTTGGCATTTTCTTAAAATGACCATAACTCAAAAATTGAAGTTGGAATCAACTCAAACTTTCTACATAGCATAAAGGCATCAATTTGTATAAAAAAATTTAATAAAAATTGAGGGTGATTTCGGAGCTATTTTTGAAAAATTATTGGCATGAAAATATGAAGATGACAACATAATTAAGCTTTAAAAATGGAGAATACTTACTCAGGATGGTCATTATACATTATTGGTATGTACTCATCAACTGGTAGTATATTATCAAAAGGTTTCCCAGCTATCAGTTTCTCAGCTCCTCTATTTGATATTATATAACCTAACGTCCAGTATGAGTACCGAGGTATTACAAGGTTCTTTGTTCCTGGAATAATAGTCTCAACATTTGGACTGAGCTTTTTACGACCAACATAACTAAAAAGTGACAAATAAACTATTGATTTAAACTGTTACTAACACAAGGTCCCAGTCAGGATCATGACTGTTCACTTCTTGTAATGTTCTTTTAAGATTTGATTAAAGTTAGGT
>NW_003546441.1:149634-154446 GCF_000090795.2 Amphimedon queenslandica | reverse complement strand
TTCCCACTGATCACTAAGCAATCCCTTAGCAAAGGGACGAACACAGCTGACATCAGATATGATGGTACTGTTAGCCTTAGCATCCCATGGTAACTTCATAAGAGAATTCTTGAAACTACTCTTCCCAACACCTGCTGTACCCAGAAAAAGAACACGTGAATAAGCAACATTCACCACCTCTCCTTCTGATAGAGCTCTTCTGTATGCAGCATCTTGAATAAAAACAGCTAGACAATTAGCTTAGTAATAATAGACTCACTTCTCTACAACACATGAAAAAGTAATAACAATTGTTTAACATTAAATGCTTACTTCCTGTCATGTTGCAAATAAAATTTTTGACCAGAAAATAAAATTAAAAGAAATTATGACAAAATTGTGAATAAACCAGCACTTACTGCCTTTTTGTTGTAAATTAAAGTTTTGAGATTAAAAAACGAAAGGACAATAAATACACATGTAAACAAGCATCTCAAATTGAAATAGATTACAGTACTTACTTCCTATTGTGTTGCAAAAAAATTTTGTGTATCATAGTTGAACGAAGGAAATTAAAGAAAGAAAGGACAATAAATACACATGTAAGCAAGCATCTCAAATTGAAATAGATTAGTACTTACAGACTATTGTGTTGCAAAGAAGAGTTTGTGTATCACAGATGAACAAAGGAAATTAAAAATAGAAAGGACAATAAATACACATGTAAACAAGCATCTCAAATTGAAATAGATTATAGTACTTACTTCCTATTGTGTTGCAAAAAAAATTTTGTGTATCATAGTTGAACGAAGGAAATTAAAGAAAGAAAGGACAATAAATACACATGTAAACAAGCATCTCAAATTAAAATAGATTAGTACTTACAGACTATTGTGTTGCAAAGAAGAGTTTGTGTATCACAGATGAACAAAGGAAATTAAATATAGAAAGGACAATAAATACACATGTAAACAAGCATCTCAAATTAAAATAGATTAGTACTTACTCGCTATTGTGTTGTAAAGAAGAGTTTGTGTATCACAGATGAACAAAGGAAATTAAAAATAGAAAGGACAATAAATACACATGTAAACAAGCATCTCAAATTAAAATAGATTAGTACTTACCAACTATTGTGTTGTAAAGAAGAGTTTGTGTATCACAGATGAACAAAGGAAATTAAAAATAGAAAGGACAATAAATACACATGTAAACAAGCATCTCAAATTAAAATAGATTAGTACTTACTTGCTATTGTGTTGCAAAGAAGAGTTTGTGTATCACAGATGAACAAAGGAAATTAAAGATAGAAAGGACAATAAATACACATGTAAACAAGCAACTCAAATTAAAATAGATTAGTACTACTTACCAACTATTGTGTTGTAATAAAAAGTTTGTGTATCACAGATGAACAAAGGAAATTAAAGATAGAAAGGACAATAAATACACATGTAAGCAAGCATCTCAAATTAAAATAGATTAGTACTTACTTGCTATTGTGTTGCAAAGAAGAGTTTGTGTATCACAGATGAATGAAGGAAATTAAAGATAGAAAGGACAATAAATACACATGTAAGCAAGCATCTCAAATTAAAATAGATTAGTACTTACTTGCTATTGTGTTGCAAAGAAGAGTTTGTGTATCACAGATGAACGAAGGAAATTAAAGATAGAAAGGACAATAAATACACATGTAAGCAAGCATCTCAAATTAAAATAGATTAGTACTTACTTGCTATTGTGTTGTAAAGAAGAGTTTGTGTATCACAGATGAACGAAGGAAATTAAAGATAGAAAGGACAATAAATACACATGTAAACAATCATTTCAAATTAAAATAGATTAGTACTTACTATCTATTGTGTTGTAAAGAAGAGTTTGTGTATCACAGATGAACGAAGGAAATTAAAAATAGAAAGGACAATAAATACACATGTAAGCAAGCATCTCAAATTAAAATAGATTAGTACTTACTTGCTATTGTGTTGCAAAGAAGAGTTTGTGTATCACAGATGAACAAAGGAAATTAAATATAGAAAGGACAATAGATATACATGTAAACAAGCATCTCAAATTAAAATAGATTAGTACTTACTTGCTATTGTGTTGCAAAGAAGAGTTTGTGTATCACAGATGAACAAAGGAAATTAAAAATAGAAAGGACAATAAATACACATGTAAACAAGCAACTCAAATTAAAATAGATTAGTATTTACCAACTATTGTGTTGTAAAGAAAAGTTGGTGTATCACAGATGAACGAAGGAAATTAAAGATAGAAAGGACAATAAATACACATGTAAGCAAGCATCTCAAATTAAAATAGATTAGTACTTACTTGCTATTGTGTTGCAAAGAAGAGTTTGTGTATCACAGATGAACGAAGGAAATTAAATATAGAAAGGACAATAAATACACATGTAAACAAGCATCTCAAATTAAAATAGATTAGTACTTACTTGCTATTGTGTTGCAAAGAAGAGTTTGTGTATCACAGATGAACGAAGGAAATTAAAGATAGAAAGGACAATAAATACACATGTAAACAAGTATCTCAAATTGAAATAGATTATAGTACTTACTTCCTATTGTGTTGCAAGGAAAATTTTGTGTATCATAGTTGAACGAAGGAAATTAAAGAAAGAAAGGACAATAAATACACTTGTAAACAAACATCTCAAATTAAAATAGATTATAGTGCTTACTATCTATTGTGTTATAAAAAAGAGTTCGATGATTGAAGGAAATTAAAAATAGAAAGGACAATAAATACACATGTAAACAAGCATCTCAAATTAAAATAGATTAGTACTTACTTGCTATTGTGTTGCAAAGAAGAGTTTGTGTATCACAGATGAACAAAGGAAATTAAATATAGAAAGGACAATAAATACACATGTAAACAAACATCTCAAATTAAAATAGATTATAGTGCTTACTATCTATTGTGTTATAAAAAAGAGTTCGATGATTGAAGGAAATTAAAAATAGAAAGGACAATAAATACACATGTAAACAAGCATCTCAAATTAAAATAGATTAGTACTTACTTGCTATTGTGTTGCAAAGAAGAGTTTGTGTATCACAGATGAACGAAGGAAATTAAAGATAGAAAGGACAATAAATACACATGTAAGCAAGCATCTCAAATTAAAATAGATTAGTACTTACTTGCTATTGTGTTGCAAAGAAGAGTTTGTGTATCACAGATGAACGAAGGAAATTAAAGATAGAAAGGACAATAAATACACATGTAAACAAGTATCTCAAATTGAAATAGATTATAGTACTTACTTCCTATTGTGTTGCAAAGAAAATTTTGTGCATCGTAGTTGAACGAAGGAAATTAAAGAAAGGACAATAAATACACATGTAAACAAGCATCTCAAATTAAAATAGATTAGTACTTACAGACTATTGTGTTGCAAAGAAGAGTTTGTGTATCACAGATGAACAAAGGAAATTAAATATAGAAAGGACAATAAATACACATGTAAACAAACATCTCAAATTAAAATAGATTATAGTGCTTACTATCTATTGTGTTATAAAGAAGAGTTTGATGATTGAAGGAAATTAAAAATAGAAAGGACAATAAATACACATGTAAAAATCATCTCCAATTAAAATAGATTAGTACTTACTTCCTATTGTGTTGCAAAGAAGATTTTGTGTTTTTAGTATCAGATAAAAATGAACAAGTATAATACTCATAATATTTTTAGGATTAGATCTATTTACCTGTTCCTGTAAATCAAAAGTAATAGTCCAATCAATAATAATATTTATTATTATAATAAAATTTTATGTACCATGAGTTGATTTAGTCCACTTCAGAAATGACAGACATCAATTCAACTTTTCAGGTTACTTCCTGTCATCCATAACCCAGTCCACCCCTTTTCTCTGTTATTGTAAGGAAATCCATAAATGGTAAATCCCATCTATACTATCAAAACTATCATTGATTATACCAAATCTATTAGATTAGCTTTATATTAACATTCTGCATTGTTTTTATTCACAATAAATAAGCTTAGTTGTACAAGTAAACTGGATTGCTGATAAAATCAATTAGAGGGGATCTACTAGTTGCTCATAATTAAAATATTCAAATGACAAAGCCAACAACAACCATGAATGATATCAACACAAACTAATAAAGAATCCATCATTACAGATCATTACCTTATTATATAGAATATGCAGAGAACTGAATTGTTGCACTCACTTCCGTCTTGTTCTAATAGACACATGTAGGGACATCACAGAACTCATAAATATCAGTTCCACACAATCTGAGCTTGTATTGCATACTTGATTATTAACAATCAGTATTTGGGGATAAAGTCAACTCAAGCCAATATAATCTCTCACAGTGAACCTGCATGCCATACTAGCTAGCATAAATAATTATACAATAAAGACACAACCATAGATTAGTACATCAAGATCTACTGTATGTAGATTTGTAGATTGCTTTGCTTGCTTAGGCTCATGTACACCATGATCTCAATAGACATTATACAGATGGGTTGCTATTTGCTTATATTTTTACCTTGTCTATGTGACAAGACAAGGTTACAGTTTCGTGAACAGTCAATCATGTGATCAATCTCACATTATATACGAAATATAAGTGGAGTCTTCACATATTTAGCTGTGACCATAATATTAAAACATTATAATCTACATGCACTTGTTAATTTTGAAAATAATAACAATAACAATAATAATAATATGCCATTTGAATACCATGTATGTACATTTCACCTAATAATAGTAGTTCATTACAGTTCTGTCTTTTCCTTTTCTTTCTCTCTTTCCTTCT
>NW_003546441.1:140152-149624 GCF_000090795.2 Amphimedon queenslandica | reverse complement strand
CTCTAGTAGTGTTCTCATAATAATGGACCCAATCACTCCTGTAATAACATATTAATGTAACTCAATAGTGTCTCATTTGAAGCATTGGAAGTTTTAATTGGAACATAATGTCCCATTGGGAAAACCATGGGCTATATAGTCTGTGCTTTTTTTCAAAACATTGCTTAATATTTTAGCTAATAGCTTTTAAAATTTTAGTCATAATCTGCTCAAACTTTCTACACAGCATAAGGACAACAATATATCAGAAACTGTAATAAAAATTGGGGGGGGGGCGATTTTGCAGCCATTTTTTAAAAAAACCATAGGCTATAGCCTTGGGTATTTTTCAGAATTTTGTCATTTTCCAAAAATGGCTGTAACTTGTAAAATTGAAGCCGAAATTGGCTCAAACTTCCTACACAGCATAAGGACATCAATGTGTATCAGAAAATGTAATAAAAATTGGGAGTGATTTTGGACACAATTTTCAGAAGAATCCACTGGCTTTAAAAATTTGAAGATGATGTACAACATAATTAAGCTTTGCTACTTTTAAAAAAATGGACTATACTTACTCAGGATGGTCATTATACATTATTGGTATGTACTCATCAACTGGTAGTATATTATCAAAAGGTCTCCCAGCTATCAGTTTCTCAGCTCCTCTATTTGATATTATATAACCTAACGTCCAATATGAGTACCGAGGTATTACAAGGTTCTTTGTTCCTGGAATAACAGTCTCAAGATTTGGACTGAGCTCTTTACGACCAACATAACTAAAAAGTGACAAATAAACTATTGATTTAAACTGTTAACTAACACAAGGTCCCAGTCAGGATCATGACTGTTCACTTCTTGTAATGTTCTTTTAAGATTTGATTTAAAGTTAGGTTGGAAATCAATGTCATCCTCAAGTATTAGTACAGTCCTCATATCTTCAGCAATGATCCTCAACCAAATGAAATAATGACTTAAGAAGCAACCAACTTCTCCAAATGTCATTGGTCTAAGAAAGGTAGAGGATAGAGGGAGAGAAGAAGGTTCTTTTGTTACCTTTCACCCCAAGGATCCTTCCAGCCTGGCATAAAATGTATACCAAGCTCATCTAAATAAGACTGATTTAATTTCCTAAAATAAAACACATTAATAGTTTAATTATTTATAGTAATTTGCTTACTTTCCATCAACAGCATTGAATAATGTATAGTCAAACTGCAGCACATCAAGACAAGCCAGCATCCTCTGTCTCCTCTCTGTCCTTCTCTCCAAGCTGATCATATAAATCTATCAAAAATTCATGTTATTTTTTCGTATTCTCTTTCTTTTCTTACAGCATCTGTTCCAGCTTTTTCTTTCTCTGAGTGGATAGATATAAATTGACTCACAGGCACAGGATAATGATTAACTATACAATGAAAATAATAATTATAATTAACGATAATAATGAAGCACTATGGTGCAATGGACTCGCCTGCTGGAATTCACCTGAGTGATATGTATTACTTATACTGTGATATTTTAAGCAATTTGAAAAATATTATTATTGACTGCATAGTTATAATGATAATTAAATAAGCTATGGGTGTGGTCAAAAACTAACTAAATCATGGCACATGGGTAGGAGAAAGAAGAAAAGCTGAAATTTATTTTAGCATCTGAAGCTCTATTCCAAGAAAGAGTTGGCACAGAAAATTTTTCTAAATATTTAAAAGAGACTGAGAGAGTTTGGTTGCTCCTGCTTTCCCCAGTGCCGCCTGAAAAATTCTCAAAGAGGCTAAATCACAAACTTTGAGCAACTGTAACTCACAAACAACGAAGTTAGGACAAAATCGTTCTTTTTGTTTTTCGTTAGATGGGATTTTCTATCTCTGAAGCAAATCTCAGCCCTGTAAAGTGAAACACGAGCTCTCACCTGGAGAGAGGTCCCCTGGTTTAGCAGTTCACAGCTTTTGGTGCCACGGGATGCTACAAGAGCATAACTAGATGAAAGAAAGCAACTTTATCTGTTGCTAGAAGAAGAAATAGAGCTCTAGACTGCTCAAACAAAAAGATAATTTTTTTTACAAATCAATTAAACTGTGTGGACAGAATGACAGAATGACAACCCAACTGCTTAGTACCCGCCTACGCGAGTCCAATAAACGTACCTATTGTCTTTAATTTCCAATTATCTGTTTCTCTAATTGCATGTTCAAGTGAAGCGTATTCTCCAGTTTTTAAAAGATAACCAAACACATCAGTATTCAATATATACATACCAATACCTAATAATAATAACAACAACAACTAATACTTATAAATATACCATTAACTCTTGCAGAGTAAGATAATAAAATGATGTCGTCAATGTTCCATTTATACTCAGTAGGAGGTGGCCAGTAGGCAAGTGATTCTGAGGATACTGTTCTTAAATCAATTAGAAGTGTTGAATGGACTAAAGGAACTTTGAAACAGCCAAGATTGGAGCGTGTTACTATTGGCAGGTACTCTTCTGTTCTGAGATAATAACCCTGAGAGATAGGGAGAGAGTAATAATTATGACTTTAATTATTGGACATATAAAGTTCTACTGTACACAAAATATAGTTCTACTCAATGGAGAAGGAGTTATCATTGCTTACATTTTCTTTCTGTCCTCCCCAAAAATTACTAAATGCTCTTTCTTTATCGTAGATCAAAAGTGGTGCTACTATAGGCCTTTATCAAAATATAAAAATAGAATAATAAGAAAAATATTCATTTACTTTTTTGCTTCAATTAGTCTTATTAGGACATCTGGGTTTATAAGAAAATTATCGCAATCAACAAACTAAAGAAAATAAAATAATAAAATGAAGAATCAAATGCTTACAAATAGATATTCAGCTCTAGCCATTCTAGCATTGCTCAGTACATCCTGTCGGAGTTTACACATGTACTCCAGCCTTGAGTCAGACCAGGAGAAGAGCTCACTGTCTCCCAATGGGAATATGTCTCCATCTTCATATATTAGCACATTATTGTAGATTGATCGGACATTCTCAGACCATTCGAGTAGCAGGTTTGTCGTATTGTCCACACTCTGACCAATATATAAACTATTATAACAATAATAACAATAAAACAAATAAACAATAATCAATTATGCAGGGAAGAAGGTCTGCATTATAATGTAAGTGTCAATAAGAGTAAATTAATAATGAATCACTGAATACATTATGTACAAAACATAATTGCATCTAGTTTAACCAGATGGTTTAACTTTAGTAGAGCTACAGTGTACTATAGTGCTACCTCACCCAATTATAATTTTATCTTTTGGATAGTTAAGTCCCTCTATATATCCCAGGTACTGTGGTAAGAGATGGGCTGCATTTCTAGAGAGGATAGCAAGGTAGACTAATGGACGGCTTTCTTGCTGGAGGCTAGACTGCTTCATATCATCTTGTACTGTTCTCTGGTTGTATGTTCCTCTTAAGAGGAGGAGGAGGGAGAGGATAGCTAAGAGCATGTAGGACATTGTCTCCTCTCGCTGGCCTTTTTGTTAATAATAAGAGAGCCAGAGCGCATTATGATGGTCTACTCTTAGCACAATAAGAGGAAACCCCTACAATTTAACCCTGTGAATTACTAAACCACGTGGGTGGATCTGCAAAAAAAGTAGGGGTGGGGCTGGTTAGAAGGAGTGGCTTGTGGTATGCACATGTTAATTAACATTAAAAGTTACAAGGTGTACAAGCTGCTGAGGTCGTTTCTTCTTCGCCCCTTGTCCTCCTCTTTAGCATGGAGCCATCACATAAAAACGTAAACTATGAATTAGTATCGAATTCTAATGAGAATATCCATCGTGAAGACATTCCCATAACATTCAGAGGAACTCGTGAAGCGAGAAGACGCGAGAGGTTAGTAAAGAGGTCCAATGGCCGCTCATTGGTGCACCATCACAACATACCACCGCTGAGCTTGCTGGGGTACATTAGTGACGGCTTCACTACAGTACTTAATGCAAGGTGGATCGTTATAATACTGCTGTTTGCAGCTATGTACGTATTATCATGGCTGCTCTTTGGGTTCATATGGTGGGGGATTGATTCAGCTTACGTGGCCGTAACCAACTCATCTTGCGTTTCTAATATTGACGGATTCTCCGCATCTTTCCTGTTCTCAATAGAGACTCAGGTAACGATTGGATACGGGTATCGTTTTGTCGCAGACGACTGCTCCTTTGGTATACTATGCCTCGTCATTCAGTGTTTGGTTGGGCTCATTATAGACTCATTCCTACTGGGTCTGATATTTGCTAAAATCACCAGACCCAGGAACAGGCGTAAGACGATCCTCTTTAGTGACACTGCTTGCATCAATGTTAACAATAAAGGAGAGAAGAGGCTTCAGTTTCGCATTGGTGATGTTAGGAGCAGATCATCGCTAGTAGAGGCACACGTACGTGTACAACTATACTGGAATAGAAAAGATGGGGAGACTGATGAATACAGGTTGGAACAGAATGACTTGGAAGTTGGCTATGATAGTGGAACTGATCGCATTATATTATTAACCCCAGTGGTAATAACACACATTATAAAGGAGACAAGCCCTCTTTATACAGTAACTAATGATAGCATATTAAATGAAGACATTGAGATTGTCATTATACTGGAAGCCATTGTGGAGAGTACTGGCCTAACTGCACAAGCTCTATGGTCTTACACTGAGAGAGAAATATTGTTCAATTACAAATTTAAACCTATGATATACAGACAGAGTGATGCCAAAGGTACTTGGGAAGTGGATTTTAATAGACTTAGCTCCATAGAGCCTTGCCCTTGCTAGTAAATGTAATAAAATTATTTTTCATTATTATTACAAATTTTTGTTATTTTTGTGCTGTTTACTGTTCAAGTGAAAAGACTTATTTTCAATTTTATTTTCAAACTAGATCTGTTAATATTAATTCTGGTACATGCAGGAACTGATTAGATATAGTACTCACTGTCATAGACTTGGCAGCATATTTTGGCTGCAAAGTGCATCATGAGCTAAAAGGTGTGGCTCATTATGTAGGCGTGGCTGATCAAATTTCATAGGCTCCATAGCAACGGGACAACAACAAGTGCAGCTCATCGATCAGGATCAGCCAGTACAATGTCTGTCCAGTTCTCTAATAGCTATGAAAAAATGTCTGAAACCGAAGGAACAGTTCGAGAAGAAGCTACAGATGCTGCTCCAACAATAGTGAGCTTTCAGCCTACTGTACCAACAAGGCTTAGGCCAGAGAGACTAGTGAAAAGGTCTACTGCTCGCTCCATCTTGCACCACAAGAATATCCCACCACTTAGCTGGTTAGCATACGTTAGTGACGGCTTTACTACACTGATAAATGCAGAGTGGTACATTATAATTGGGTTATTCTCAGCTGTGTATCTCTCATCGTGGCTCCTGTTTACTTTCATGTGGTGGTCGTTTGATGCAGCCTATGTATCTGTTACCAACAATTCTTGCATTGAAAATGTTGGAGGATTCTCTTCATCGTTTCTCTTCTCATTAGAGACACAAGTAACCATTGGCTATGGGCACCGATACATACAGAGCACCTGTCACTTTGGCATATTTCTACTTGTGGTGCAAAGTCTTATAGGACTCTTTATCGATTCGTTCCTACTGGGTCTGATATTTGCTAAAATCTCCAGACCCAGAAACAGACGCAAGACGATCCTCTTCAGTGACATTGCTTGCATTAATGTTAATGCTAAAGGGGAGAGGTGCCTTCAATTCCGTGTAGCTGATGTCAGAAAGAATTCATCCCTAGTAGAGGCACATGTACGCGTACAACTGTACTGGCATAAAAAAGATGGTGCTACTGATGAATACAGGTTGGAACAAAATGACTTGGAAGTTGGCTATGATAGCGGTACTGATCGCATTATATTATTGACCCCAGTGGTAATAACACACATTATAAAGGAGACAAGCCCTCTTTATACAGTAACTAATGATAGCATATTAAATGAAGACATTGAGATTGTCATTATACTGGAAGCCATTGTGGAGAGTACTGGCCTAACTGCACAAGCTCTATGGTCCTACACTGAGAGAGAAATATTATTTGGGCGAAAGTTTATACCGATGACCAACAGGGAAAAAACAGCCAAAGGAACATGGGAAGTGGATTTCAAAAAGCTGAGCGATGTTGTGACCAGTGAAGCAACAAACATGTAACAGCTATTAACGCTTTTTAGTAATAATTATTAGTACAGACACTATTTTCTATTATTTTGTACACTGACATAGAGTTCTTGTTAAAAAAATGTATGCTGTGAATCAAAATAACTAGAGAGAAGGATCATGTTCCTTCATGTAACATCGCTATTACTCTGATATTTAAAACACACAGGTCCTAACTGAACAGTAGTACACCCACCACCACTGCATGTCAGTCTAGCATCAAGCAGTGGCAGTGAATTGTATATGGAATGAGAGCTGTCTGCTTGAATTGAATAATGAACCTCGCCCTTTCCTCCCTGCAATATTTTAGTAAAAAATTAATATTTGTAGCAAAGAAACTCATTTTCATACCTCATTTTGTAGCACTGTTGATGAGAGCTGATCTTGATTCAGTATTACTTGATTTCGATCAGAATCAATCCATGTGATATTAAGCTCATTGCTATACTGTGCATGATAATCTCTAGATATCCCTATCTTGACTGATTGCCTTATTCTATGACTGTAAAGCCTTAGGACATTCAACTGGACTAATAATGATGTCTATAAATAATGCAATAATAATGTATGAATAAAATAAATAAAGTACTTGTATATTATTAGGCAAAAGATTCATCAGATAGGCTTCAGTTAGGTTACCTAGTTCCTATACAGAAAATAGAATTAATATCAGTTGTTGTTGTCAATTACCAAGGGATATGGTACAATGTCTATACATGTTTCTTTTGATGTGAAATTACAATAAATATAAACAGAATCTTGAGAACATCCTAAATTAGGATCAATCCAATACCAACCTGAAAAATACATACATTAAAATAAAAATGAGAAGCCTAAAAATTTCATACCATTTGATTGATTATTTAATAGATCATTTATTGCTTGACAAGACTGGGCAGGTTGGGTTTGACTCCTTCCCATACTGTTAATAATCCGAACAGGAACACATAAAGTATCAGGTCTTTTAACCACATCGTACAACTATAAGTTATTAATACATTATTACTATAATCAATCGGTAACAATTATCAATGATTACATTATTTAAAATGCTAGAGAGAGACGGTATTAAAGACTGATCATCAAGGCTACTATCAGAACTATAGAATGATGTACCACTAGTAGAGGGCCTACTACCTTTCTGTCCTTTGTCACCCTAATCAATTGATAACAATATGAAGAGAGGAAAAGCAGAGTTAATAGTCATACATGTAAGAAAAAAATGAATTAAGAGACCTTTTTATAAATAGCATGCTTAAATATGTGAGTAATATCTTAGCTATAATTTTAATTTTGTATTAATTATAGGACTGCAATATGTACATTAATATAAAAGAGAGTGACTGTGTAAATGACTTACTCTTTCCCCCTGTTCACCAGGAGGCCCTTTAGGACCCTAACAAAAATAAATACTAGTATTATCATGATATGAACATGTACCATTGGTCCAGTAGGGCCCTATAAATATGAATATAATAAATAATTAAGGATACATTATTAATTACTGGGAGTCCCTTATCGCCAGAATGACCAGGAGATCCTTTTATTCCAGCTAAACCCTGTAAAATAGATACAATAAAAATAAATAAATAAATAAATATGTATACATAATCTCCAGGTGGACCAGAGGGTCCATCATTTCCAATACGACCAGCTTTGCCCTACACAAGGTGACATATTATTAATGTATCTACATGTACACATACATACTTTGGGACCAGGTGGTCCAGGAGGTCCTTTAATACCTTTATTGCCTTTATATCCCTACACAAACAATGACACTTAAAGTCTACGTGTATTTTAGAAACTTGAATTTTAGCATTTTTAATGTACATGTACATGTACAACATATTGGGTTATTGTTTTTAGTAAAGTGTAACTCTAGTTTAGTTAGGGTTTTCCACAATTTTCCACATTGTACTACATGTATAATTTGAAGAAACTTTAAAATTTAATAAAAAATCCAAATTTGATCGGAGTCAGCTCAAACTTTCTACACAACATATGTACATGTATATGTATCAGAAATATATGTATAAATGGAAAATTCTCTCCTTTTCATTTTTGGCAAAATTTGGCTGAAGACCGTGTACAGGGGCTTCAGCCCGATTTTGGAGCAACTTTAAAAATTCGTAAAAAATCTAATTTCCATCGGAATCAGCTCAAACTTCCAACATAACATTTGTAGATGTATATGTATCAGAAAATATTATAAAACTGAAAAATTCTCTATTTGTGAATTTTATGAAAATACCCCATACTATAGTACAGGGTCTTTGGCCTAATTTTTGAGCCACTTGATAATCCACTGACAAAAAGCTGAACGAGCACTAAGCCAAAACCTGGGGAAAAACCTGAATTTAGTGTCTTAAAGATCTTTTCTACATTTAAGGTACATGTACGTTCTAGTAACATTAATTTCTCACTTTATTTCCTTTCTCTCCTCTTGGCCCCTCCTCTCCTCTCTCTCCTATTCTTCCAATAATACCAGTATGACCAATCTCTCCTTTTATACCAGGATCACCTTTAGCACCCTAAAACAACAAGATACAACAATAAACAACAACACACAACAATAAACAACAACAACAAACAATGCTCACTTCAGCTCCATATCTTCCTTTAGGACCAAGAGGACCTATAGGACCAGGATCACCCTATGATTATGAAAAAAATAGAGTAATAAATAAACTAAAATAATAAAATGAAAAAATAAAAAATTAAATAAAAAATAATAAAAATATATATAAAATAAAAAATAAAAAATTAAGAATAAAAAATAAATAAAACAAAATTTAAAAAATATAATAAAATTAACTTTAAAATAAAAAATCTTAATAATAGATAATAAATTTAAAAAATATAATTAAAGAATAGACCAACAAAAAATTATTAAATAAATAAATAAAATTAATTAGCAGGACCTCACTTCCTGTTTCATAATTCATTTTTAATAAAAATTAATTAGCAGCACCTCACTTCCTGTTTCATAATTCATTTTAATAAAAATTAATTAGCAGCACCCCACTTCCTGTTTCATAATTCCTTTTTAATAAAAATTAATTAGCAGCACCTCACTTCCTGTTTCATAATTCATTTTTAATAAAAATTAATTAGCAGCACCTCACTTCCTGTTTCATAATTCATTTTTAATAAAAATTAATTAGCAGCACCCCACTTCCTGTTTCATAACTTATTTTTAATAAAAATTAAGATTATTCTGCTCTTAATATCTTACAATAATGTTTAATAAATAAATAAATAAATTAATTAATTAATAAAA
>NW_003546441.1:137102-137987 GCF_000090795.2 Amphimedon queenslandica | reverse complement strand
CTTAATGACAAACAAACAGTAAACAAATAAACAAACAAACAGTAAACAAATGAAAATCAAATAAACACACAAACATACTTCATATCCTTTGCTTCCCTTTGGTGATGGCTCACCAGGTGGGCCAGGAGGACCCTATTAATCATTATTAATAACAATAATAAATAATTAATTAATTAATGATGTTACCATATGGCCAGGATCACCATGAGGTCCAGGAGGGCCCATTTCACCCATTCTACCCTAATAATCCATCAATTGAAAAGAAATGGACAGTATATTACTAACAATGATTCCTTTTTCTCCTTTTGTTCCAGGGACACCAGCTTCTCCTTGAGGACCCTATAATGAATATTATTGCTATTAAATAATTATGCACAAATGCAAGAATTTTCTACATTCATATACATGTGCACTTGTAATGTACAACTCAAATTAAACATTCATGCATCAAATTAACAGTAAAAACAAAACTTTAATTCACAAATAAAGTTTTAACTATTCTACACAAAACTTTAGCATTCTCTTACTCTTTTCCCAACAGCTCCAGGTAAGCCAGGGTCTCCACGGTGCCCCTGGTAACCCTATGAACAACATAACCCAAATAGCAACTAATGATTTTATATATAGTGTTACTTTAGCTCCGAGTTTTCCAGGAAATCCTGTATTCCCTTTCTGTCCTTTACCTCCAGGAGGCCCCGCCTTACCAGCATCTCCTTGAGAACCACTATCACCTTTACTACCCTAGTAATTAATTAATTAAATATCAATTATTAATTTATTAATAATTATTACTGTTTTTCCTCTTGGTCCAGGTGGTCCAGTGCTCCCAGGGTCTCCAACTTCACCAAATTTCCCTGGGGGGCCGGGGATACCAGGAAGGCCAAT
>NW_003546441.1:87423-136282 GCF_000090795.2 Amphimedon queenslandica | reverse complement strand
GATTTTGGAGCTATTTTTTGGAAAAAAACCATGGGCTCTGTTCCCTTTTCAACTGGGCTTATAGCCCAGTTAAAAAGGGAACAGAGCCCATGGTTTTTTTCCAAAAAAAAGCAAAGGCTATATAGCCTTTGCTTTTTTTTGAAAATTTGCTACCTTTTAAAATTAGTCATAATTCAATGAATTTTAATCGGAGTTGGCTCAAACTTTGTACATAGCATAAGGACATCAATATGCATCAGAAATGACCAAGTATAGCTACAATTGATGAGAAATCATTAAACTACAATGTACATGTATATGCACATATATGTACATGTGTATATTAGCAACGCGGTAGCTTTACTAAGTAGGATTCACCCCCAAACAAAATGGCTGCCACGACTTTTGCAGTCTTGCTATACCGGGAAAACAAATTCCTATGCTTACCAGACTTTTTAGAGGACCTTATATATTTATTAAACTCACTTTATTTCCAGGGTAGCCATTCCATCCTTTCAATCCTTCAATGCCCCTTACTCCTTTCCTTCCTTTATCTCCTTTAGCTCCTCTCTCTCCCCTCTCACCTTTAGTACCCTATTACCATACAATAATATCAATTTATCATGTACTGTCACTTACATTAATTCCAGTTTCCCCACGTGGACCAGCTAAACCAGTATCACCAGTTTGTCCAATCCTTCCTCTTAAACCAGTAATGCCCTCTCCACCTTTTATACCAGGAGGACCCTAAAAAGAATACATTGTGTACAAATACATGTACATGTACATCAATTCAATCTGTCTCATTCCAATTCTCCTCACTATATCTCCAATGTCTCCTTTATCTCCAGGTGGTCCTGGTGATCCTTTGGGTCCCACAAAACCTTCTCTTCCTCTCTGTCCTGTATCACCTTTACCACCTCTACTACCCTTCAATTAACAAATAAACAATATATATAGTTGATATTATATTAAACACTGATACCTTCTTGCCTTTAGCTCCAGGGAAGCCATCATGACCAGCACTGCCTTTCTTACCCTGTCATAAAGTAAGTGATTGAGAGAGAGAGAGAGAGAGAGAGAGAGAGAGAGAGAATGAAAAAGAAGAGGGTACAAGTACATGTTGTCTATGTACATGTTTTACTCACTGGTGTTCCAGGTGGACCACCAGGACCTATTTTGCCTTTCTTTCCTCTTGGACCCTGGATATAAATAATAAAACATTTCAATAAATAGTTCACGCAATAAAAATAAATTACAGGAGGTCCCTGGTCCCCAGGGGGCCCCTGCTCTCCTCTCCTTCCAGTTGGTCCTTTATTGCCAGGAGCTCCTCTAGCACCAGAATTACCTTTAGGACCCTATCAATAATATATTAAGATATTTAAGCAATAATAAATTAATGTTGATCAATTGTACTTTTAATCCAGGGATACCAGGTAGTCCAATCCTACCAGCTGGTCCAGTATTACCATTAGCTCCCTTTACTCCAGGAGCACCTTGCAATCCAATCAAACCCTTAATAGTGATAAATAATTAATAATAAATAGTAAATAATAAATAATTGATACATTTAATAATGAGAGTTTACCATTTCTCCTTTATCTCCTTGTGGGCCTTTAAGCCCAGACACTCCTTTCACACCCTAAAACAACAAACAATAAACAACAAACAATAAACAACAAACAATAAACAACAATAAACAATGAATAATTCATACTTTGTCACCAAGTGGACCGACTTTCCCGTCTTTTCCATTATTACCATCAACACCCTTTTAATATTTAAATAAATTTGAGTGAATCTGATTGGTCGTCTTACCTGAGGGCCTTTCAACCCAGGATGCCCAGGATCACCAAGTGGTCCGGGGTCTCCCTATTAAACACAACAAATAAATAAATAAATAAATACATAAATAAATTTTTAAAAATTAATACAATTACTTTTTCTCCCCTAGGTCCAGGGATTCCAACCAATCCTTGAAGTCCTTTACTTCCTTTATATCCTTTAGGACCAACTTTCCCTGATACACCCATTAGTCCCTACACACAATACACATACAGTGTACATGTAGACATGTACCACCTAGTTTATAGTATTACTGTATCTCCAGGGAGTCCTGGAGGTCCTCGTAAACCAGGTTGACCTTTTGAACCCTGAGAGAGAGAGAGAGTGGGGAAAGATGGAGTAGAGAAAGAGGGAGAGAAAGAGAGGGGAGATGAGGAACAAAGAACAGAGTAGCATCATCAAGGTTCATTTATTTCTATTACAATTTTTCCTTGTGCTCCAGCATATCCAGCAAAACCTTTGTATCCCTATAATAACAATAATAAACAATAAATAAACAAACAAACTTAACAACAACAACAACAAGAACATAAATGTGTCATACTTACTTGCCTTGGGTCCAGTTTCACCAGAATGACCTGGCAGACCAGAGGAACCCACTTCACCCTAATAATAATAATTAATGGAGAATTATTAACATGATCACACTCTCCCTTCTCTCTTACTGGTGTTCCTGGAGTACCATCTTTTCCAGGAGGTCCCCTATCCCCTTGTAAACCCTAAAAAAATAATAATGATAATGCTATAAGTTTTTATTTACTAACTCTTAGGCCGGGATGGCCAGGTGGACCAGGTAAACCAATATCACCTTTCTCTCCCTTGAATTAATATAGAGAAGAAAGAGGGAGAAAGAAAGAGATAAAATTGCAAAATACATTGTATATGATCTATTGGTGTTGGTGAGAGTAATATTTGGCAAACTCAGCTATGAATATATGTGTACATGTACAGGCAAATTTTTACATAGCACTAGATTCTGTATTGCCTGATTCCTACTAATCCCTAAAGTTACTTCCATGCTAAAAATAAATCATCTTGTACATGTACAGTGTATTATAAATTACTTCCTCTCCTGGTAATCCGTCATAGCCAGGGTATCCTTCAGAACCAGCTTCGCCCTAAAACATACCAATATAAATATCATGTAGTACAAAAAAATTTTATCAGCAGATTTATCTTTTTGTGGTTTAAACAGTTATTGCACTGAGGTCATGCATGAATTTCATTATTTGCAAATTTAAATTTTGGATTTTTTGGAAATACATGTACTCTGCAAAAAATTTTCATGGTTTAGTAATTATAATTAATTACCATGTCGCCACGGTCCCCTTTCTGTCCATCTCTACCAATCAGTCCAATATCACCCTATTAATATACCATTAATAACAATTACTAACTATTAATAATCATTACTTTAGCACCAGGTGGACCTCGCTCCCCTGGATACCCAATAAATCCCTAGATATTATTAATAATAATAATAATAATAATAATAATAATAATAATAATTGAAAACAAAAAAAATAATAATTTATTATAAGATACATTACCTTTGCACCACGAGGGCCTCTATGACCTGGTTTGCCTTTCATACCAACTTTACCCTAAATAAAGAAAACAACAATTATTATTATTATTATTATTATTATTATTATTATTATTATTATTAGTGAATACATACTTTGTCTCCTGGTGGACCAGGAGGTCCCGTTGCTCCAGGAGGTCCTTTCTCTCCCTCTACTCCTTCTCCTCCTGGTATCCCTGGGGTACCAGGGTCACCCTGCAGGTATATATATACACAATTAATACACATGTAATTCGAACTAGTTAATTACAGGAGGTCCGCGGGGTCCATCCCTTCCTTTTAGTCCATCAGTTCCCTATATTAACATTAAAAAATATTATTATTATTTTATCTATCATTTATTATTATTATTATTATTATTATTATTATTATTATAAGGAAAGAAGTGAAACAAAACAAAACAAAACAATTATTATTATTATTATTATAAAGCAATTAAATCACAGACCAAACATAAAGAAAAGACCAAGTAAATAGAATATTACCAAAACACTAATCATCATCATCATCATTATTATATATAGCTGTTTTATATTACTCCTCACTGGTTGTCCTTTAGGACCAGGTGGCCCTCTCTTCCCCCTGTATCCAGGGTAACCCATCACTCCTTTCTCACCAGGTGGTCCTATTCTACCAGGCAATCCCTGAAACACAATACCATGATGATCAGTTGATATCTGGTCTCTTCTTGTCTTACAACAACTCCTTTGTTTCCAGGGTATCCTTTTGGACCATGTGCCCCTTTTTTTCCCTACAGTTGCATAACCAGTCATAATCATGATGATGATGATGATAATTCATTACCATTTTTCCTTTGAATCCTCTCTCTCCTATTTCTCCCTGCGGCCCCTTTAATTAAAATAAATATTAACAACTACATGTATGTTAATGTAACTTACATCCTTGCTGTTACTGCCTTGTTTACCAGGTGGGCCAGGAGGACCAGCGGGTCCCTGAGAGAGGGAGGGAGGGAGGTACAGAGAGAGGAGGGGAAGTGGATTTTAATCACGAACCACATTAAAGCAGAATTATAAAAACTATCATTAAAAATCAAATAAGAATTAGGCCAGTATTGTTTCTGCCAGTCAGCAAGCAGGCAAATAAAGGTTTGCTAATAATTAGTTCAATAAGAATTATATACATAGAACCTTATGGTAAAAGGATACTGAAATAGTTTATTAATATCAGGGAAAGGAGCAACTATAAATTTATTTGAGAGGCCTTAAAGTAAGTACAATGCATGAATGCGTATGTATAGCATCCATAAAGGCAGTATAGTGTGTTTGTACTGACTGAACAAACTTACTCTGAATCCCATTGGTCCTTGCATGCCTTGTTTACCAGGCAAACCATCTTTACCCTAATAAACATTCCCAATGTGACTAATATGTATTTATACATTCATACTCTGGCTCCTTTGTCTCCCTGTAGTCCAGGTTCTCCCCAGTAACCAGCCTCTCCCTTGAAACCAGGAGCTCCTTGAGGACCAGGAAGACCAGCACGTCCAGGAGGACCCTAGAGAGAGAAGGAAAGAGAGAAATGAGAACATAATGTATTATATTAATTCATTGATACATACTGTTCTGCCACGTAACCCTCTAGGGCCAGGATAACCATCATCTCCCTAATAATACAATTACCAACAGGTCAGTATACAAAACTATGTAAGCTAACCTGTTGCCCTTTAGCTCCATCTGTACCAGGTTCTCCTGGTGGTCCAGGATTACCTGGTGGGCCAGTACAAGGAGAATCAGGCCATGATTGATAATTCTATTGTAACAATTAAACTGCTAAATGGAGGACAATGATACTACCTTGTTAGCTGAGCTGCTGCTACCTTGCACAGAAGAACTAGTTACCAACTACAAAGAGAGAGAGAGAGCGAGAGAGTACAAGTTTTGTACCATGACGTTACTGAATATATAATAACATACTTCACAAGTTGGTTCCACAAACGAACATATATCATCATAAAAATAATAGTCACTATCATTACTATAAATATTATCAACTACTGGATACACACGAAGATCACACAATATGCCCTAGAAAAAAATAGCACTCTATGCATCACAAAACGTGCTAATACACTTACTCTATCTGCAACATCAATTAAATGTGTAGAGAAATTGAGATGAACAGGAGATAAGGATATATCCCTTACACTCCATAGCCCAATAGTTGGGTACTCTTCTCCATCAAAACAAAGCCTCATGCTTCCATTACTCACAAATATAATAATATTATGGGATTCATTAGTAGATATGTCATTATTTAATACGTAAAAGTGAGTCTGATATATGATCATCAGTGAAGAGCTAAGGAGGAGTGTAGCCGATCTGATGCTGCTTGAAGCAGGGGGTACAGTAATTTCAGTAGAGAATAGTCTAAGGACAGTATTAGGATCAGGCTTGTAGGAGAAGGATAGTACAAAGTCTTGAGGAAGAGTTGTTGTGTGTGGAAGTTCATCAGGTTCAGGGAGTATGAAATTGTCTCTCACGTCTAGTTTATGGTGTGCATTGAATCTGTGGTTAGTGAGGAGGTCCATGAATGGAGGGCCGGGATCTGGTTCATCTTCCTCGTCACCACTTTCACCACCTAATGTGTGAATGGACAGCAACAGTAAATAATCATACATGCAGCCGACACAACAATAATAATTATGTATACAAAACATTACAGGAAAATTTCTTGCAAAAATTGTCTACATAAATAAGTAATTTGCAACTCTGGCTAGCAAAATTTTCTTTTGCAGAATATCAAAATCAATTCCAGCCTCAAGGACAAATATTTTTGTGTATCAGTACAGAGGAGGCAAGCGGCATGTGTAGGGCTTCTGCCAATGGCTGCGCTATGCGGCGCGTCTTTTGTTAGTTAGCGAATGGCGCCATGAAAAAATAGAGCAGTTTTGCACAAATGGAATCTATACACTGATACTAGCATGCAAAAAGAAAATTTTCTTTCCATAATGATGATAAATTACCTTGTAGGAGCTCGTCAGTGTCTGGATTAAGTTGCTCATTACGTCCATCAGAGGAGGCAGCAGTAGAAATACACGTGAATAATAGGAGGACCAACAGTAGTAGAGGTGAACCACAAAACTTCAAAACAATACTCCTAGACCTACTCATCTCTCCTTTTCCCAGTAACAGTGAACATAGCAAGCCATGCAAAATAATCAAAGGACAGCGAACCCCGCCTACCTGAGGTACGCCCACGCCAATTGTTCATAAGATAATTCTAGAAGTGCATACCCTCAATTAAAGGTTAATTTGGACTCAATTACTAGTAGTTTTTAAGCAGTTTGGTACTATAATATAACGTGAATCAAGTCCTTTCTCTGCAGCATTCATCCCAGCATTCTGTGAACTATAATACAAAACGTAATATCAATGTATGATAAATATACTATGACAAATTTTTCATTCAAAATTTATACCTTCCACCTGTTCCAGTTGCTATCCTTCTGCCTCTAAAATACACACCAACTAGTGGGAGGAGCATTGCTTTACTACAAAATGGGTCCTATACACATACCTGTGAATATTGGATTGCTTACGGAACCCTCCTTGCTCAATACTCTATACAAGTAGACTGTGCAAGTACATGTACATGGATGATAATAGTCACCTGTATATAGGGAACTCGATGGGAGTCTTCTCTTTCTTGCATGTGTATACTACCGCATGCTGTAATCTTGTCTTTGAATCTAAAAACTTTAGTCCTTTTGCTGAGCTCTATAAAAACAAACAGAAATAGCAAAAGCATCTTCTGTCATTTTCTTCCCACTTCCTTCTCTCTCTTTCTCTCTGTCCTTTTCTCTCCCCCCTCTCTCTTTCTTTCTCAGACTAACAGCAAGTTTAGGAAAAAGACAGACTTTACAAAACATCAGTACATGCTCCATTCCTTTGTCAAGATACAGTGCAGTTATGAATGACTCAATCAGATCAGCATGAACTTTAAAATTAGTAACAGTCTGATCTTTACCTAATAATAAATGCTGGGGGAAACCCAACTCAACGGAAACTTCAGCTAATTGCTTATTGTGTACAATAGCAGTTCTGAAAGTCTATAAACAGCAACAGCAATAATAATAATGATGAAGTATAATGTATCATTTACTGATAAATGTCCTTCGTGATGAAGAGGGAAGGTATCATAGACATAGTCTGAAGTCAAAAACTGCAATATAGCATCACCTAAAAACTCCATCCTCTGATAATCACCACTATTAATAATAATAATATAATAATAGTTAATTAAATATTAATAATAATTAATCAACTAACATCAATAGATCAGTACATCCATATGATGGGTGGGTGAAAGCTCTGGCTAGCAATCTAATATTAGTGAATCTAACTCCAATGGATTCCTCAAGTTTATTGAAAGACTAAAGAAAAAGAGAGAATAATGTAACAAATAAGCAACTGCTGATTACGATTACATTTAAAATGGGATACTCATTAACCATATGCCTATCCCCATCAGTACTGTCCACCTATAAACTGATCAGATGAGACATAGTCACATTAATACAGTACCTGTAGTTGATCCTTATACTCAGAGAGCCATATCCCTCTTAGATCCTATACACAAATAGAGCAATAGTAAGAGAGAGAGGGTATCATTCATTACTGTACTTCTTCAGGGAAGAGAAGTGTAGCTAGTACAATACTGGATGTGTTAATATCAGAGTCTTTATATACAGCACCAATGAGTGCTTCAAGTGTATTAGCATATATGTGATTTATATCAGCATTTTTGAAACTAAAAATAACAAGAAATAAAACAATAATAAATAAATACATGTACATGTATCATTGTCATTATTATTATCATACTCACTTGACATCCATTAATAAATATTTCTCAAGGTGTATTCTCTAAAATGCATAAAGTAAAACTAATAGGATGTGGTCAATGGGTATTTTCATACTTTGGCAACAGTGGCTAGGTTCTGGTTGCATATTAAAGCCTTTCTGAAGATAACAAGATGAGAATCAGTGAAAGAGGGAAACATGAGATATAACTGAATACTAGAGAGGAGAGGAGAGAGAGAGAGAGGGAAAGAGTAAAAGAGATATAGAGAAAAGTAGATACATATACATTTACTAAATAACTAACCTACACAAAAACTCAATTACAGCATCTCCAAGAAACTCAAGTCTCTCATTATCTCTTGGTCTATTTTTAGAACACAAAGACATACATCATTATGATACTATTAATAGAACAACTCACAATATAACATCTCCTTCATCATCCTTGTATTTCTCACGACTGGTTTCAGCAGCTTCTGTCAATCCTTCTATTCCGCTCTTCGGTCTCTTTGAGGGTGGGGCCTTACCTGTTGCTGCGGAAACGTGAGCCCTTGTACCACAGTTTGATAATGATATGAGTATTTCATTAGGTAGGGGCCGAGAACCATTGTATTGAGTAATGAAGGAAGTGTGGGTCAGGGCTAACTGAATAATAGAAAATCATAATCATCTCTCTCTCCCTCTATCTTTCTTCTAACTTCTAGAAAACTCCTGTCTTTAAACTTGTAATTAATACCAGCCTCCAAATCTACCAAAGATAAATGAAACAATAAATGAGAAGACAACTGGGGGCAGAGTAGGGCCAGTTGTGTGCAGTCGGTGAATATTCCTGTGAAATGATAACTAGAACTGCTTTGAAGCTCAACAACAGTCTCCCTCCTTAATAAAAAAAACAACAACAATAACAACAACAACAACAACAACAACAACAACAACATGCTAATAATAATAATATTTACGTATGTTTCCTGCTACATGCATATCTTGTTCCTTCCTGCTGTTTGTGCTTGTGTGGTCGATGATGTCTTCCTGTACTAGTTACTGTATCAGGAGAGGATGTGATGTGACTATCAGGAACAAAATGACACAAGTGAACAAGAATAGCCTAAGATCATTCATTAAATTAATGAATTAAAGGGGTCCATTCACCTCTGAATCACGAGAGTGCCAATTAATACTGTCTACTCTAATACTGGATGGAGACTAGATAAGGAGAAAGGGTAATAAAGACTATATGTACACTATACATGTATGGCCTGTAAATATGTAATATGCATGGTCTGTACCTTGTTACTATTATGTATGATACAGTTGCTGTATTGTCTTGAAACTCCCATCTCTTTAGTAACAGAAGCAGGTCTCTGGAAAGAAAGAGGATGGATATGCATATACATGTACATGTGACAGGAGAGCCTAGAATTATATTCAATATTTAGAGATAGTGTGTGAACATATTGCTTAAGACAGGGTTTCCCACAGGATTTTGGCATAGTGTTCATACAGCTTCTTGTCAGTGGATTGTCAAGTTGCTCAAAAATTAAGCCAAAAACCCTGTACTACATGTAGTACATGGAATTTTGACAAAAATCACAAGGAGAGAATTTTCCATTTTGATAATTTTTCTAATAAATATACATGTTCTTATGCTGTGTAGAAAATTTGAGCTGTTTCTGATCATGTTTGATTTTTATATAAATTTTAAAAGTTGCTCAAAAATCGGGTAAAAGTCCCTGTACTATAGTACAGGGCCGCTGGTCAAATTTCACCAAAATTGAAAAGGAGAGAATCCTCCACTTTTATAATTTTTTCTGATACATATACATGTTCTTATGTTGTGCAGAAAATTTGAGCTGATTCCAATCAAATTTAGATTTTTTTATGAATTTTTAAAGTTGCTCCATTGTAGTGCTTGTTAGCTCATGAAGCATGCAGCTACAGCACAACCTCACTGTGGGTAACTCTATGATTGGACACGATTAATTAGTTATTATGTTAAATTGCTTTTAATAATTATTAAAATTTTATATCAATATTTTAAAAACTACATTGCTCAGACAAAATAATAGAACACAGAATTAGGTCAGACAATCAAGCAAAATATGCTGACAATTATGGATAGCATATTATGTGCATTAAACTTACAGGAAGCGATAATGGTTTATAAAATGATATTAGTGATTCCATAATGTTGCACATTGACGCTGGTATCAAATTATCCTTTCTATCTAAAAAATTAAAAACAATAATTCTATTAATTCATGTTATACATGTAAAATACATAAATGGAAAAGTAAATGTATTTGTCATTCCAATATGTACACATAGTAGGATGTTATGCTATATTGTACTTACCTTTGCACTCAAATCTTGGCATAAAAAATAACTTGAAATCTTTTGACACCAATTCTACAAGAAGGAAGACTACATGTATACATGTACACGTACTCCGCTAACTGTTAAACCAGTCAAACAGGTTAAGGAGGTCCACAAAAATGAACTGCATTAATAATACAATGTCCTCTACTTTATAAAACTAGAAATTAATAGAATAAAGAAAATTAATAAAAATACATGTAATTACTGTCGGTAATGGGTGTGGCTTTAGCGAGATTGTGTAATCAATATTGTATTGTTTCATTACTAATTGTGGAATCTGTTAAAAAAAGAAAAAAATTAAAATCTTTATTTTTTATTGATCTCACGTGATCCAGTCCTACATTAGATAATAATAAAAATCCTTTAAACTGATAATGATGTCCAGATTCATCCCTTACTGATGTCAGCCCTGTAGTCTAATAAATTAATTAGTGGGTGTGACTATTATCACTAATTAATTACCTGATAATTGGTTGTTGGACTAATATTAATTAAATAGCAATGGGAAAGCGATAACCCCCCAGTGCTAATATCTAAAATATCCTTTTAATAACGTAATAATAAACATGTACCAATGACCAATTAAACTCACGTGATGGGCATTAAATGGAATAAGGGGATCGACTGGAGTGGGTTTGGTTTGTCTTGTGCAAAGTTTTGATTTGAATATTTCACGAATACTCGTCAACTTGTCTTCTTCTTTCAAACCCTGTACAAAAAGAACTAAAGGGAGCCGTTATATACCCATACGGGTTGGTATTCAGGACAGAAGGAAACTTCTGACAGTACCTCTTTGTTCATTGTAGCCCGGTTTTCTCCGTATTACTTAAACACGTGAACGCACGTGAGTCCGACTATGACCACACCCACTTATGATTGAACACGTGCAAACACGTGGTTAATTTCCCGGCGAGGCGCGGGTTATGGGCGTAGTTCAGCTTGTATTCATTAAAGATGGCGTCTGTCATGTGTGTATGAAAATACTTTCATAATAATAATATCTAGTGATGATGGCAAGGTATTCATTATTTAAATAAATTATTTCTAATTTCTAGTCTATTATAGTTCCGACTCCGAACTATCCGAAGTTGATATAGAGGGCCTGGCCCCTGGCCCAGCTGAGGCTACTCCCTCCTCCACCCCCTTCCCTGTACGTATGGTTCCCTGCAGCCTCCAATTAAATAAACACACTACTACCAAGACAAAGTTGAAATCTTTTCCCCTAATAAAGGGACAATTAGTAAATAAGCAGTCACGTTCGAACAAGGGAAGCAATAGAGTGACATCAGTTCCTCTTACAAATGGTTTATTGGTCAATAAACAATTATCGTTTCCCACGATAACCAGTACCGTCCGCATCAGTAATGGGGCTTTAATTAGGAAGGAGCTAATGGAAGGAATGGATGATGATACATGTAGTTGTACTACAGATACTGTCGATGATGAAGAATCAAGCGATGAGTTATGGAGGAAACGGAAGAGGAGCAAAGGGAAGGGAAATAAAAATAAAAGGAGGAGAATAGAGGAGGAGAAAGAGAACAGAGAGACAGTTGAAGATGGAAGCATAACAGAAGAGGAGAGAGAAGAACTTGAGGAGGAGGAGGAGAGAGAAAATATGGAGGAAGAGGAGAAGGAGGAAGACGTACATGTAGCTTTAGTTGGAAAGGAAGAGAGAGGGGAAGATAGAGATGAGGCAATCAAGAAACATGGGGTGAGATATACATGTACTTAACACGAGTACAAGACCAACTTACTTTATTGTAGTGACATAAGTACACAAATATTTGATTCATTTAATATTAGTACATGTATTAGGTTACTGTACATTTGTAATACTGTTTCATTGTTAAATGTATACGTGTACAAGTAGGTCAGCAGTCCAGACCTACATAGAGTTCAAAGTGATTTATTGAAGAGATTCCCCGGACGGCAGTATCAAATAGACACCTTGCTGACAATAATGGGAAAAGTAATTATAAATAAATTTAAATAAATTTAATTATTGTGACACATATATTTATAGCCCAGGGATGATGTTATGCCCTTTGTCTTTATTTATGGAGCCCAATCGAGTGGAAAGACCTCAGTTGTTAAGTCATTAATGTCATTATTGAAAGTAATAATAATTATTAGCGATTAAGGTATGGGTGTGGTCAATTATTATTATTATTTTTAGGTGCGGCACTGCTATGTGGATATGAGGGAGTGCTATTCAAATAGAGTTCTGTTTGAAAGCATATTGAATGAATTAACTGGTAATCCTGATTATGTGTTTTGTATATCCACAAAGCATGCTACATATAAATGAGTTACAAAACATGCTTTGTGAGCTAACAAACATCACATTAGTATGTGGCTTTTGAAGGGTGCTTTTGTTAAATTGTGAAACATCAAATTATTCATTAAAAAATCCAATTTCGATCAAAGTTAGCTCACACAACATCAGAACATGTACTGTGCATGTATATGAACCTGAAAAGCATAATACAACTAGAGAATTCTCTCCTAGCTATTTTTCACATAATACTGTATACTTGTTGCTTTTTTAAATTGGCTTGTTTTTAAAAATCGTCATAACTTGAAAATTATTTTTTGGAAACAGCTCAAACTTTCTACATACATGTAGCATAAGGACATGAATATGTATCAGAAAATTTAATAAAATATGAGCGTGATTTTGGAGCCAATTTTTTAGGAAAAACCATGGGCTATAGCCTCAAAAATTGTCTTCTTTTTATTCATATTTATCATTAGGTGTTACCCCATCCTCCACTAATAAATACACTGGCCATACTCGCTGTGACTCCCTCACTGGTTTCGTAACGGAACTAAAATCAGTATTAAGTAGAGACAGAGATATTGTTGATGTAGAAGAAAGTAGTGTGATAGGTGAAGCTGGTGATACAGTATACATAGTGATTGATAATGCTCAAATGTTGAGGGACTCAAATGAGACACTTCTACCTGCTTTAATCAGACTACCAGAACTGGTGAGTGTCATTAAGTAGTGTTTGAATAATATCTACATGTATATGTATTACATACATGTACATGTACATTGTATGTGTGAATTACACACACATGTACTAAATTGATTTATTTAATATTTATTTATTTATTTATTTATTTTAGACACATTCTAATCTTTGTATGATATTTATAAGTGTTCTCAGCTGGGATCAGTTTTCCTTCACAACAGGCATTAGGCCACCATTTAGACTACACTTTGCACAATATAGCAAAGGTACTGAAAAGATGAAAGATGGGTGATGATTCTTTCTCCCCCCCCCCCTCTCTCTTTCTCTCTCTCTCTCTCTCCCCTCCCCCTCTCTCCATCCTTCCCTTTTTCTGTCACATCTCTATCCCTTTCTCCTCTTTCTCTCCAGATAATGTCATTAAGATTTTGTCGAATAATTTAAGCTCTCAGAAATACTCTAGCTCCTTTATTATAAACTATTCAAATATGATTTATAACATAGTGAGTGCTGTGAGTCGAGATTTGAAGGACCTACTATACATAGTAAGACATCAATTTATATTTATTATTATTATTATTATCATTATTATTAGTCAAATATATTTTTCCCCTTATACTGTCAGCCAGTGGATCAAAGGCAAGGTAATGTCATTCCATTCTCATAACAGCAAGAGTAAATAATGCCTGAAGTATTAAATAATACCTTTTATATATTATTTATACTCTTGATAATTCTCATTCTCATAATTTCATTCTTATAATTCTGTTCTCAGTTTCAGAGTCTGCATCTCGTAAGCTCTGGAGTCACATTGAGCCACACTTCAAAGCTCACATTAGTAAATTACTATTGAGAAACCGATCAAGGTATTAATCATTAATAATAATAATAGTTACATGTATTAATGCTTATTAATAGTAGTTCTTATTAGTAGTAGTATTATTATTAATAGTAGTTTTAAAAATATACAATTATTTATTAGTAGTAGTTGTTAATACTTGTTATTAATTTGTAGTGAGATTACTATCAATGAGATACTGACTGATAAGCAAGGTACATCAATACATTACATACATGTACATGTAATAATAATAATTTTTTAATTGTTATTTTTGTTGTCATAGTTACCTGTCGTAGCTCCGAATTATTGCAATTTCCTGTCCCAATCAAATACATATTAATCTCTTCTTATTTGGCCTCACATAATGCGTCCAGTACAGATAAGAGATTCTTCTCAAAGGTATGGAATACATGTACATGTACATGTATGCATGTACTACTATTTAAATAACATGTTAATAAAATACCAGGCATTAAATATTAAATATTATTATAATATTAAATATTATTATTATTATTATTATTTAATTTGGTAATATTTAAATACCTCTCCATGTGTGTTTGACTGAGTTTGGTTTGGTGTGGAGTCATCAATGCTTCCTAAGTTTGGCTGATAGGAATATGACCTGACTTTGTGATCATCACAGAATCTTGTTTGAATGCATGGACCCAGACAGTATTCTTGTACCTGGTAGACTTGAATAGCTAAATTACCAGCAGCATTAGTCATACACAGAATTACACACAGATCTTCTATTTTTCTGATTTCGATCCATCACCATTAATGTGTACGTGTTTGTGTACATATACGTCACAGGATAACAGCATACTCTGGTACATAGACTTGTATATACACGTACATAAGTAAGTGTCTTTTGTTGTTAAATTTACCATTCATAGCTACATGCATGTACATGTAGGCCGGTATAGATAAAAGCATTGCTAACTTTATTATCAAGAAATCATTAGTGATTTAATTAGTAGGGCCAGTCTAGCAGCTGTTTATTTAGACAACACGCACTCCATATTACCGGTCATTGACTATCTAATGTGTACATGTACATATATGTGCATGTATAGTGTGTGGATGTTTATCTGTGGGGGATGCTTTAATGTAATTACACGTAGCGACACTGATTCTCCATTTTACCATAGCAATCTCTCCTACTCAGTTATCTCAGTTATATCACTTCCCTTGTTTGTTCATTAAGCCATTTATTATCACATTTAATCATTTACCATATATTATTTAATTGATTTTTTATTTTACTTTTATTTATCATCACATTTAGTCAATCACCTCAATTATTTAATTAGTTGTTTTATTTTATTTTTATTTTAGAGGAAACAGAAAAAGAGACGACATGAGAATTTAAATAAAAGGAAAAGAGAAGAAGTAAATTAATTATATTTAATAACGAGTTAATGACAGGGTCTTACTCTATTAATAGATAAAGCGTTATTTGTCAGGCCCAAAGTCTCACCCACTTGACAGACTCATGGCCATTTATCATAGTATAACTGAGGGAGATAATTGCTCTAGCCCTAACGTGTTCTCACAGGTAAAGAGAGGGTGAGAGAGAGAGAGAGTGTGTGTGTGTGTGTGTGTGTGTGTGTGTGCGCACGCGTGTATGTGTGTGTGTGTGCGTGTGTGTGTGTGTGTGTGTGTGTGTTGGAGAGAATTAAGAGAATTAAGGAAAAGTGAAATGGTAAAAGTGAGACATAAATAAAGTGAGAGTGGGAGAGAGGCTAGGGAGATGGAGGAGTTATTTTGTCTGTTTATTAATTAAATCATTATTGGTCTCACTACAGCAACACATGAACATTCATGTACACTTCCGCTCATCATGTGTCTGGTATTGACCAATCTACACATACATGTACATGTGCATACATCATGTATGTATTTTATAGTACATGTACATGCACATAATCTACATGTATTACCTAATACTAAACTATTTACAAAAATACATATACAGTATACATAATACATGTTACATGTATGAGTGTCTGAGTTAAAAATAGATAGAAAAATAATTGGGGCGAGCATGAGCGAGACCCACACTAATCTGTCTAGGTCTATTTGCGTTACGTCTTGTTTATGAACGGAAGAATACGAAAATTAAATTAGTATACTATTATTGATAAATTTGGACCACGTGGGCAAAATTAATCTAGAGGGTGTGGTCAGGGATCCCTGGTACGGTACATGGTGTGGTCAAAAAGCGGAAATTTTAACGTGACAAACTCAGATTGAGTTTCTAACAGTTAGATAAAAGAGAGGGGCTGTCTAAAGCATCTCTAAAGGCTGAAGAACTTAAAAGCAGTTTGATCTAAGACTCCTCTAGATTAGTCCTCTCATTGACAGAATTAAAATTGTGAGGGAAGCTTGATTAGAAGTTTAGCTTGTCACTTTTTCTCAAAGTATTAGGACAGTTCATTGTTGTCACTTTTACTAGGTCATTTTGGTCAGTGGTGTTAAATAGTGGGTTTGCTCTGTTCAGACCCCGCCGGACTATGAGGATGGGGTCTGAATATGCATGCACGTTAAGAGCTGGATTGATTTTATTTCAGTTGTTTTATTTCAAAAAGATGTTAATTGATGGAAGCTTGATTAAAAGTTTAGCTTGGCACATTTTTTTCAAATTGACAGGATAGTTCATCCTTGTCTCTTTTACTGGGTTATTTTGGTTGTGTTAACTGGTGTGATTGCTCTGTTCAGACCCCGGCCATGAGGCTGGGGTCTGAATATGCATGCAGGCTAAGAGCTGGATTTATTATAATTTTAATCTTCTTATCAAACAATGTGAATTGATGGCTCGCCCCCTCAATGTTTACATTCACCTAGTAGAACATAATAGTATACGTATTTGTGTACATGTAGTTTAGTAAACCCTCCCAGCCCTTGCAATGCCTACTTAACACAATGTAGAGTGTTATATTAACTGTATATGTATTACTATATATGTGTGTCTACACATGTACAATAGTAATACAATAAAATAGTAATACAATACAGTATTACTATTTTATTGTATTACATACAATACATACAAAGTACATACAAAGTACATACAAAGTACATACAAAGTACATACAAAGTAAACTAGTACATACAAAGTAATACAATAGTATGTACAATAAAAGTGCATTTACAGTATACATGTACATATGTACATATATGTGTGTCTGAGTTAAAAATGACAGATAGATATAGTATATAGAACATATACATTGTAGTATACAGTATTTACATGTATGTACATGTAGTTTAATGAACTCTCCCATGTGAGAGGGTTTATGGTACATGCTGTATGTATGTATCTGCACTACAATACAATGTACATGTACATGTATCTACAGCCATGTGATTCATGTATTGTCAGTGCTTGTACCGGCATATTGTTGTAAGTATACACATGTAGTAACTGAACGCCTTAATGTAGAATCATGTTGCCCCTAGTAACGGAAGGTACGCACTATACTCACTACTGCTACCATATATGGTAATGCTCATTGATTTTCTAACGACTATTAATAGCTACATGTAAAATTGTACATGTACATGCTTCTAAAATATGAACATGTACACATACACATATGTACTGTACATTTTGCCCCAATTTAACTGCCCACTGGCTCTAATTATAATCCCTCAGGGTTGATATGTGTATTGTTATTGGTCCATTGTTGTATTTATATCGCGACAGCTGGTCTGGGAGTTATTTATTGGTAGTAGGTATCAATTATATGGGTCAGTGGTTAACATAGTGTAACTAGTAGTTGCTCTTTATGTGCCTCTTTCTCTCTCCCTCCCTCTCTCTCCCCCCTCACTCCCTCTCTTTTTCTCTCTTTCTCTATCTATTTCTTTGTTAATCTATTTAATAATTAATTAATTAATTAATACTACAGACATCAACGAAATGAGTACAAATTACATTTAATTGCCTAGTGCGTCACTGATGCATGTATAGTCACTCTTATAGCTACATGCAGTTGTCACCTGGCCTCTTCGTGTGTCTATAACTGAACTACAGTTGACTAAGAATTTTCCAGCTGCTACATATGTACGTAATTGGAGCACTGACATGTACACATGTCTTGCATACCTTCAGTCACTTTTTTGTTAGACTAAGGTGCATGCAGCTACATTGTACATGTATACATGTCAATATTGATTTTATGTTTTTGTTATTTGGTTTCATTTGTATTGTTGTAAGAGTAAGAGAAGGGAAGGAAAGATTTCCTTTAAATGAAGGATTAGTTTTTCTCTAATTCCTGTTAGGATGTATCATGCTTGCACATGTACTCTTTCATTGACTATTTGGAACCACATGATTGTACCGTACTTACAAATGTATGTCCTTGAATTTGTGATCAGAATCAGATCAGTCACTTTTTGTTGGACTATAGTGCGTGCAGCTACACGTACATGTACATGTACATACATGCTCATATTGATTTGGTGTTTGTGTTATTGGTAATGTACCGGTATACTAGTACATGCAATTTGACTGCAGTAGGATCACATGCTGTCAAGTTTAGTTATTATTAGGTTTATAGTATTTACTTAATAGCAAGTCTTTCCAGTGCATTATTAGAGGTAAAAACATGTTTCTGATAAGATAGAGACAGAAGCCATTACAAGCCATTAGGTGGCAGTTGTTGGTTGGTTGTATGGTTGATGGGGTAGTTATTCAGTTTCATTTGTATCCTTGAAAGAGTAAGAGAGGGAAAGGAAATACTTCCTCCTTTAATTGGAGGATTATTTGTAATCTAATTCCTGTTAGGATGTGTCATACATCTTTAACTGAGGATTTGGAACTACTTTGTAGAGTACTTATGTCCTCAAATTTGTAATCAGAATCAGTTCCAACTTTCTACATACATGTGCATGTACCTAAATGTATCTGTACAATAAAGACATTGATGCACATATTAAGTACATGACTACATGTAACAAAAACTTGAAATGATTTTAGAGCCAATTTTTCCATGGGCTGTGTATTAAGTCCATCCTTTTTCAAATACCGTATAGCGGGTAATTTTCGGTGGTTGAAAATTTCAACTAAAACCAGAAATGACTTTAGAATAAAAATTCGTTGGTTTTATTTTCGACTAGACAAAAATAATTGATCTGATGTCTTCACTAGCATCTGTAGGACTGATAGCATTAGAAAGAGGTCCCCTGGTCCTGTAGGGTCTGGAAGAGATTCTTTAGAAGGTGAACACCGTTTTCAAGGCCATCCATGCTTGCTATCATGTTATTAATAATTTATTATGGTCACGCCTATCTTCAGAATTAATTTTCATCAGAATTAATTTTCGTTCAGAATTAATAGCAACGAAACAGACGAAAATAAGCACCAGTCGAAAATTACCCGCTATACGGTACATGTACATATATGTACATGTACTTCGTGATTTCCTGCTTTTTAAATACTCATGCATGTAACTCACAAATTATTCATCAGAATCAACTTAAGCAATTTGTATTATGGAAGTATAATCATAAGACCTTATTGGAACTAATTCTTGGATGTTCATGCATGCGTAACTCTCTATAGAGCGCCTATAATTTGTACTGTGGCAACAAAATTCAATTTTATATTGCTATTTGTTTTCTGTCATAACACAAAACTAAGCAAGAGTGCCTGAGCGATAATTGTCGAGTTAAAATTGATTTATACGAATGAAAGGTAGAGACCACACACATACATATACATGTGTGTATACACAATACTAGCTGATACATATGTTGAATTGCATATGCGTCTGTGTGTTGCATAACATTGTAACAAGTTTTGGTTATACAACGCAGCCTCTTTGATCAATGTCCAGGCCCATCCAGGTGGCGATTCCTCACAGATATATTGAGTTACAATACACTACTACTAGTCTAGGAACAAAGAGAGGGAGAGAGTGAGAGATTATGTGAGTGTGTACATGGATGTACTATTATATCATATTATAACTATCGGTAGTAGTGGTGGTAATTGGTAGCGTCATGGAGAGAGGTTATGAAAGAAAGGGTACGCACGTACGTGCCTTGTTTTTTGTTTTTGAATGCCTTGTGTGTAGTAATTGGAGGGACATCTGCTGATGTCCACCTCTTATTGGAATAGAGTAGGGCTTGAGTATAACTAGTTAGTTGGACACCAATAACTGAAGGCTGATTCACACTTGAAACTTAACATTTCGTTATAATCTCTTCTATGAATTAAAGATTTTATTCAATAAGAATTAGCCACAATTTATCACATAAAATTTGTAAATCGACCTGTTTTTCACAAGTAAGTGTAGCTAATTTTTATTTAATGAAATCATTAATTTATGAAAGAGGTTATAACGAAATACAATGTAGACTGATAACTTACATGTACATGTAAATTAGTGCTTAACCAATTGTGTTAAAATTATAACCGAGTCACAGCTCCATGACTTATAGAGAGACACATGAGTTAGTTGTGAAAAACAGGTTGATTTACAAATTTTATGTGATAAATTGTAGCTAATTTTTATTGAATAAAATCATTGATTTCTAAAAGAGGTTATAACGAACTCTCTTCATGTACATGTAAATTAGTGCTTAACCAGTTGGGTACACTTGTAACTGATTCACAGCTCTGTAAATGTTATTAGAATGGTAGAGAGAGAAATAATGACACGTACATTAAATCATTTCTTTTAACTGGTGGTGATATTGTTATTACTGATTTCTGCTTGTTTATTATTATCCATTGTGATCTCATCAGTGGCGATTACCCCCTTATCATCATTCGTCTTTCATTGTACAGTGTAATTTCATGGATCAGAGACTAGGTCAACTCTCCTACCTAATTGAGTGGGTGGTAGTGGATATGATGCTTTTCTTTGTAGGGTCATAACTTGAAGAAAAAAATGAATAGTCTTCTGCTATGTCTGAAGGATATGTACTGTACATTTGTGCATGTAGAAGTCCATGTACATGTACATGTGTATCATAATTGATTTACAATGCAGTAATGTACATGTACTGTAACTTGGTGTGGGTTTAAAGACAGAGTGAGATACATGTGAAGAAATGGATTTTTTAAACTTCTGTTGTTTATTGCGTCATACTGTATCCGAAAACATAAACACTGTTTATTGTCTTTCTATTTGTGATTTCTCTCCCTCTTTTTTGTCTGTCTTCCGTTTTGATAATCTTCAATGTCACTATGTCTCTCTCCCTCTGTCTCTCTCCCTCTCCCTCCCCCCCTCTCTCTCTCTACTACATGTACATGTACTCAATAATAGTGAAAGTACATTGTATACCCAATAATAATAGTTAATATACAATATGCAGTACACCCAATATTACTAATTAATGCCCATTATTGTGACAGACAAGTTTCTGTGTCCCCATACACGTATACATTTGAAGTATGTGTGTCTCTTAATTATTTTTATTGCATTCTTCATACCACTCCTGTCACATATTACTATCTATTATTACAAGGACAAGACAGACATCCAGTAGCACGTACAACATATCATTCTCATCTTTTGTCTGTTAATCTTCCTTGTACGTATTCCTTACCCCTCACGCTTTGCCACATACTTTATCCTTATGTCATATCCTTGGATGTGTTTATCACAGTCTTTATTTATCCTTAAGTGACGTACGATGTACATTGTCTCTCTTTGTGAAGTCACACAGCTCCTATTCAAAGGGTCTCAGCTATCAGAAATTAGTTGAGGCACGCCCTAACACGAAACAAATTTAAGCGTACATGTAGCTAAATAAATAAATTATGTTCATTCTGATTACTTTATGATGCCTGATTCAACTGCTAGCATTATTAGCAATTGCATGAAAGTGATATGGAAATGCATTCCCCATATGTACTGTATGTATCACAGTGGCACTCTGCAATGAAAGTAATATGAACTGTACCTACCTATCTGCCCTCATCCAGTGGTTGTGTCACTCCCATTTGGATATTATGATATGATATGGTGTGACACACACAGTCTCTCATACAGCATCCATTCCAGCTTATAGCTTCCGTTTCCCCTTGCATGTGTCACAGTAATAATAATAATAGTAATAATGATAATAATAATAGTAGTAATAGTAATTTAGCGTCACTAGATGATGTGAGGTAGAACACGGTCTCTCATACAGGATCCATTCTAGGTCACACCCTGAATGTGTCACAGTAATAATAATAATAATGATAACAATAACACAATAGTAATAATGATAATAATAGTAATAGTAATTTAGCTTCACTGGATGATGTGAGGTAGAGGTTGTGTCATTGTGATATTAAAGGACAGGGAATGTGGTCCACATGTAGTACTCCTCATTGTTTAAGGAGAGATCAAGAGAATGTGATACAATGACTCTGATCTATTCATTTCCTTGTAATGTATCTAGCCCTCACGTTTTGTTGATTTGTGACACATACTTTATCCTTATGTCATATCCTTGGATGTGTATGTCACAGTCTTATTCCTTTAATGACTACATAGTCTCTCTTTTGAGTCACATACCCACCCTCCATTGAGAGGGCCACAGCCTACATCCATCACACAATAGCATTTTACAAACACTTAGACACGGTCTACGTGTATCTCCCATTATCCTGGGGTTGTATCATTCCGATATGAAAAGGATGGAGAATGCGGTTCACAATGTATCCCTCATTGTTTAAGGAGAGGGAATGAGATACAATGATGTGAAGTATGCGTATCCCTTTTGTCAGTTTGGCTCTCATTAATCTAAATTTTTGTCTTGTGATGCAATATTGCTGTGTACTTTTTATCACTATCTCTCTCTCTCTCCCTCATAACTCGTTAAAGGAAGACACTTGTTTGTAGCAGTTTGACCTAATCCTTTCACACCAACGTCTCTCATATATTACATTACTAGACTCAATTGTACCTGTCACTTTAATTGTTCTACAGATTTTACATGCAGCATTTTAGGTTCAGTGGTTTATTGATATTTGTGGCCTCCAGTGGTGAGAGGAGGCACTGGCTGGGGGAGGTATGAGGGTTGAGTAATCACACGGCTTCTTGTCAATGGATTAATGTCAAGTTGCTCAAAAATTGGGCATATAACCCTGTACCTGTGAGACTGTGTGTACAGGGTATTTTGACAGAAATTACAAAGGGAGAATTCTCCATTTTTATAATTTTTTCTGATGCATTTACATGTTCTTATGCTGTCTTTCAATTTTGAGCTGATTCCGATCAAATTTGGATTTTTTATGATTTTTTGAAGTTGCTAAAAAATGAGGCCAATGACCAAAGGCTATAGCCTTTGGTTGTGGGCCAAATTTTGTCAAAAATGACTAGGAGAGAATTCTTTATTTTTATAATTTTTTCTGATACATATACATGTCCTTATGCAGTGTATCAATTTTGAGCTGATTCCGATCAAATTTGGATTTTTTATGAATTTTTAAAGTTGCCCCAATTGCCATGCACCAGTACTGCAGTGCTTCTCAGCTCATGAAGCTCATGCTGTTTAACTCGGAAACCCTACTTGTATGTACATGGTGTATGTACATTTAAGAAAAGGTAACTAGTTGTCTGCTATCAGTGACAAACTTTTATCAGTGGATATAAACACATAATAAAACTTAATAATAAAACATTATTGTATTCCCTGGGTATCTATTTGGATGAAGATTTTGTTTCAAAAGATAGGAATGGGTTCCTAAACAGGAATTATCTATTTTATCAAAATGGTATGTTGAGTGTGTACTTTCTGAGCCTGTTTTGGAATACAAAGACTTCTAAATATTTAGTGATTTAAAAAATGCGAAGTCATGAATGCCATTTTGGTAACTTTGTGTACTTCTCACTGTGTGTCAGTAGCTCTTACATGGTCAAATTGCCAAATTTTAACCCTCCACATGTACAAGGACAATGTACTGTAGTACAATGTAGTAGTACATCACCTGTTACTTGTTACTCTAATTGAAATATTTGTCATAGTACGTAATCCAATTATTGTTTTCGCTTTGTCACAATTCATCTCTTCTTGATAAAGGAAGGGACTCATTTGTAGCAGTTTGACCTATTCCTTTCACACCTAACACTCCTCATATATCACTTTACTAAACTGTGTTGTACCTGTCAGTTTAATTGTTATGCAGATTTTACTTGTAGCATTTTAGGTTCAGTGGTTTCTTGATATTTGTAGCCTCCAGTGGTGAGAGGAGGTGGTGGGGAGACAAGTGGTTGTAGTTGTACTTTGTTTTTTTAACAGGTTCCTACACATGTTTTGTGAGGAGGAGAGAGGAAGGACTATAATGAGCGTGTAGTGTACATGTACATCATCATCATAATACATGTACATGTACATATACTTTGTATTTTAGAATTTACTGTCTCTTTCTCTCTCTCTCTCCCCCCCCCTCTCACCCCGCCCTCTCTCTCTCCCTCTTTCTCTCGTCTCTTTCTCTCTCTCCCCCTCTCTCCCCCCTCTTTCTCTCTCCAGGTTGAAACATTAGTCAGTTAGAGGTGTTTGTCAAGAACTGGTGGAGCTGGTTCACTTGATTCAGTCAAATACACAGTGAGTGTACTACACTCCTTTTTTATTTTTAAGTCTAATTACACATATCATTAAATATATTTGGGGATGGGGTGAATGTAAATATGCACATGTGCATAGCATTCTCATACTCAAATCAAAAGAAACAAATTTTTAAATCATTTCCTTGATGCCCACATGCTTAATAAATAATAACATTTTAAGACTTTTACTGATATTTCTATGTATGGACATATACACACATGTACATGTAGTATTAAGATAGAATTTCTGCGTTCTATTGCTTAAGGGTCACCTATTTGAAACATGATTTTTGTCAGTAAAGATTAAAGAAATTAATTTTGTTGAAGTGTTGCTAGCGATCGAATTTTTGAATTGTCACGAAATTGAAGGAATGTTACAATGTATTATTGTAGCCACATGTAGCAGTACTTTATATGACTATACTCCCCATCCTTGAAAATAGTACATAGATATGTTGTGTTTAATACCGGAACTACTTGTACATGATGTCACAATTTCATGATTGACTACATTGGGTTGAATAGACTCATTTGTACATGTATTTCTTCCTTTTGCTCTCTCTCTCTCTCTCCCTCTCCCTCTCTTACCTCATTAGTGTCTACTAACTTTTGAACAAGTATCAGCTATTGCAAAGTATGGAAAGAGAGAGAGAGAGATATTATGCTGGCCATTAATCAAATAATTTATTTTTAGGAGTATTGATTTCGAAATAGTTCGCTATCTCAACGATTACAATTAATGATATAGCACAGTCGCACTTTTTAGATTATTTTTTACTTTATATCACATACGTTACATGTACACCTATTATTAATATTTATGATATTTTTAAAGCTCAAATGAATGTTAATATCGATGCAGCAGTCGCTTTTTTAAAATGTAGTAAAAAGCAAGCAACGGTTCTGTTCATGCAGAAAATGGAAATTTTTAAAAGATGATGTCAAAATTGCAGGAAGGGGTGTGGCATCTTTGCTCTTGGATGCTATAAAAAGAAGAAAGTCTTGGTCTAAAGCTACAGCAAAGCACTAGAACAGCTAAAGCAACACCACAGAAGCAAAGAGCAAACCTTACAAGATGTTCTCAACCATACAAGAGATTAACAAGAGGCGCTCCAGCAGCGTCAAGAATCTCCAAAGGACAGGGAGTGCCGGGACAGTCAAGAAATACGCCACCCTCAACCCTCAGTTGAAAGGCAGCGAAGAGAATCTCTCCGGCTCTCTCCTGAGCTTCTTCGAGAAGAGAAGGAACAGCAGTAAAGCGCCAGAAGACCCCGAGGAGACCATGGCTAAGCTTGATGCACAGATCAATGCTATCCGCGGCAACCTTGTAGCCATGAGCTTGGAGAGAGAGAGCCTCACCGCCCGAGTGACTATGGTCCGCTCAAGACTTGACTCTATGAGCTCCAATGACAGCAGACGCGGATCAATGGATGTGATCCAAGAAACTGGACTGAGCACTAAGGAGACTTCCTCTCTCTCACTCTCTGAGGAATCATTCAAGAGAGACTCCGGATTTGTGTTTGATCCAGAGTTTGAGGCAGATAACAGAAAGATATCCATCCCAAACAATTTGACCTGCTCATCCTCCCTACCAAAGAAAGCAAGGAGCACGACTGCTCTTGACTTTATAAAGAATGACCTCTACAGCGATGAGGGAAAGAAACTTAAAGCAACTTCAGTCGATCGACTATCGTGTTTTTCTGATTCTGCACTACTGGGATTGGTCAGAGGTGCCAGGCACTATCACTGAATAAAAAATACTGTCAGAGAATTGATGATAGATATTGTATCAATGGAGAATGATATAGGAGCCAGCACTGAGGTCGACCTGAATCCTGATCAGAATCAAAAGAATGTCCCAGAGGATTATGACTTAATGCAGTTGTCAATTCACTCAAATTTTTATCATTATGTACTTTCGTTTGTTCAAACTTGTTTTAATGCACACTGTCACACTATACATATCTATATTATACATATAATTATTGTGTACATTTTGTAAATATTTTACAAGAAATAGCTATAATTTTTATAGCAATTGATGAATACTTAATTTGTTTATCAAACTGGCGAGCAGCACTGCAACAGTGCAACAGAGATTAGTGTTGTAGTACACACACCAACAACACCACAACCTTCCTGTGGGAAAACTACACATGCGCTCAGGCCCGTGTTTAAAATTAAATAAGATTCATACTGGGATGTGTCAAATTTAAACTGGCCCGTGTACACTACTGTTGATAAATGATAACTATACACAAAGGATATTCTACTAAATGGTGTCGTAGTATTAAAGATGACATAAAGTGGAAGGAAGAACTTCTACGGAATAAACAACTCTACATGTGTACGATGCTTTTGAACAGATGTAGGTAGAGGCAATTAAAATGTTTGATATACTTCTTGTGAAGTGTACCATATGAAGCTAAAGTTAATGACAATATGTAGATGCATGCACGCAATTGTAGCCAGAGGCAGAGAGAGTGTGTTTATATGTGTGGGGTAAAGAAGACACAACACATCACTAGCCATTACTGGTTGAATGGGTATATGTGTTCATACATGCTCATGAAATCAACTTCATTATTGATGTAATGATAGAGAGCAAAGCTACCTATTAGTAATAGGATAATGAGTAGGCTCCTCTACCCACTCATTCTCTCCCCCTTTACTCTACCCCTCTCTTCCTCCCTTTACCCCCCTCTTCATTATTCTCTCTCTCTCCCCCTATCATACGCTATGAATTAATTCAGCCATAATGTCACTGTGTGATATACTAATACTGTACATATCCACCATCCAGCTCCCTTTATCCCCCTCTTCATTATTATTCGCTCTCCCCTATTCTATATGCTGTGAATTAATTCAGTCATAATGTCAATGTATGATATACTAATACTGTAGGTGTTTGCCATTTGTTATGTAATAAACATTATTATCCCTCTCTTCCTCCCTTTATCCCCCTCTTCATTATTATTCTCTCTCCCCCTCTCATACGCTATGAATTAATTCAGTCATAATGTCATTGTGTGATATACATATACTAATACTGTACATATCCACCATATAATAAACATTATTATCCCTCTCTTCCTCCCTTTATCCCCCTCTTCATTATTATTCTCTCTCCCCCTATTCTATACGCTATGAATTAATTCAGTCATAATGTCATTGTGTGATATACATATACTAATACTGTACATATCCACCATATAATAAACATTATTATCCCTCTCTTCCTCCCTTTATCCCCCTCTTCATTATTATTCTCTCTCCCCCTATTCTATACGCTATGAATTAATTCAGCCATAATGTCACTGTGTGATATACTAATATACTGTAGGTGTTCGCCATTTGTTATGTAATAAACATTATAGAATACGGAATATTGTTTACCTTCGCTCCAAATGATTATGAAAACTACCTTACACATGTTTTTGTTATCACCTTTACATCAAAAAATAAATACGTCATCAGCTTAAAAACTTATATAATAATTATTAATTATTATATAATTATTTTTATGCTAATTATTATTATTGTGATGCACTTTGGTGGCCGTGGAGCTGTAGCATTATACGTCATCAGCTTAAAAACTTATTATCATAATTATTATTATCTATTATTAATATCAAGAGTATAGATACTTGTTAATATCTATTAGTGTTAATGTACATACATAGCATTCATAATATAATGTACATCTATTCCATAGTATTAGTGAGTGATTGATGTGTGACTGTTAAAAGGTTTCAGTCATCTCGTGTTCCTTTTAAAGTCTATCAGTAACTTGGTTACATGCTCTCTGTTACCAAGCAGCTGCCAAATCGACCAGAACAAATAGAAACAGTCAAAGACATAGAGGCAATCCAGTCAGGCATGCCCTGACCAGGGAGCGACAAGCCATAGTAAATAATTCACATTTTCATGAGATAAAAGAGTGAATTATCTCTCTTTTCCTTGGGTCTACCCCCTCTTTCTCAAGCCTCTATCACACTCGCACTTCTCTATCTCCTCTTTCTATACTCTTTTTCCCTCTCTCTCTTTTTAAAGAGATAGAGAGAAGTAGAAGAGAGAGAGAGAGGGGGAGGGAGGAAGGGAGGGAGAGTGGTGAAGGATAGTGAGGGAGAGTGAGATGTAATGTCACACATAATCGCATATACCCTTATTTATGGCAGCAAACTACCCTACCGAGTGAGGGAGGGAGAAGAGAGAGAGGGAGGGAGAGAGAGAGAGGGAGAGAGAGAGGGAGGGAGAGAGACAGAGAGGGAGGGAGAGAGAGAGAGGCTGTAATCAAGTTAATGTCATATATCTGTACACTGATACATTAATGTGATGTAATGTTTTCAATAAAATAATAATTATTAAGAATAGAATGTGAAATGTGAATCAGTGCAGACTGTTATTGACAAAAGAATTCAGCAAAATATTGGCATTTAGTATCAAGTACAGCAGACTGTGTAACAATGAGATGTATCAGATTAAATAAATCAGACAATACAGACAACAGTATGAATGTCACGTGTCAAACAGTAAACAAATAAACTAAAATTAATTTCATGCATTTTAAATTTTATATGTAAATAATTCACTATTCCTGTTCTAATACATGCATATGTTCTGCACCGACTCCTACAGCATAGCTATAGTGTAGTAGCTATTAGCTTTGTTATTATAATAATGAATTAGTAGTAATCGCTCGTTCCTGGAAATATGTAAAAGAATACTTCAGCCTCTTCCCACCTTCCTTAATAATTTAATATCTCTCCCTTCTCTATCACAGTTCAATAAACACAGGAATACATAGAGTGAGTGATACTACTACTATTCTACTACTAAATGTATTCCTGTGTGCTTTACATGCTTTGTATACATAGCTCTTCCTCTTCTCTATCTCTTATCAATTTACACATACACACATGCTGTACACAAGATACTTCAACAACCACAAACTGAAGTGAAAACTATCAACAAAGGATATGTGAATAGTACAGGGCCAATCCCTCAAAAACCACTAGCCTACAATAATTATAAAGGAACTGATAAAAACATGAGAAAATACATGTACAGTGTATGGTAATGGTATAGCCTCTATATGTTGGACACTTTGGGACAAGAATGTTTGTCTGTTATAAACAGAGGTGTCTTTTATGTGGAGGCTATTTTATACAGTAAAGAATGTAATTGGTGCACTAGGTGCTGTCTGTTAAATGGAGGTATACGCTATACCTGTATTGTTTATGTAATGGCAGTAATTATTGAATACATATTGCATGATGTTATAATTCCTTCTTATTAATTTATGTACATGTGTACATGGAATGAGCTGGCTAGAGTCAAATGTCTTCACATTACCTTATTTACATAATAAATGAGATGATGTCAGAATACGAGTCATTTGACATCATTGACCATCAATACTAATGTATTAAATCACACATGCACACAAAATGTGGAGGTTACTTACATACATGTAGATGGTCAACTTTAAATATTCACAAAAATCCTAATTCTCTCCTTGTAATTTTTGATAAAATTTGATTAATAATCGTATACTATATTACAGGGGTTTTGACTCAATTTTCGGGCAACTTTTAAAAATTTATAAAAAATCAAATTTTGGCAGAATCTGCCATTCAAAATTTATACACGACATAAGATATGTATCCACATCAAAAGATGAAATAAAAATAGAGAATTCTCTCCATGCTTATATTTGATGAAATTTGACCATTGACCGTGTACAACAATAGTACAAGGGACTTAAGCCCAATTTTGAGCAACTTTTAAAAATCAAAAAAATCCAATTCTTTCCGAATTTCTATCTGTTATACAATCTTGTGCATCTTACAAACTGTATCTGTGTTTTCTTTAGAGTCTCATACTTTGATAAACTAGCTATGCACTTAAATTGTTTCAGTTTCAGTATTAATTTTTTAGAAATAATTGGAGGCCCTGAATAATGCAGAGTGTCTTAGTCCTCTTGTTCTTATTATTATTACTGATTCAAGAGTTTGCTTCAAATGAGATATACATTTCATCCAATGGATCCAGTGTAGCTTCATGTGGTTCTATTCACTCTCCCTGCTTGTCTCTCTCTGATATCACTCAATGGGAGAATGATACAGCTGTCATTATAGAGGGAAGCATTGTATTGGACTGTGTCATTGAAATACACTCAATTCATAACTTGACTTTCACTTCTTCATCTGCTAGCAGTAATAAAAAGGAAGAGGCAGCAGTTATTAATTGTGTCTGTCCTTCATACAATTGTGGTCTGATTATTGAGGATTGTCAAGATGTGACCTTTAAAGAATTGAATGTATCTGGATGTTCAATGCAGCACCAAATGTCAGGGCATTGTTATCGTTCTGGTATCATAATGAATATAACTACTGATATGCTATTAAGCAATGTGTCTATTAGTAACAACATTGGTACTGGTTTATTATTAATCAATGCAGCTGGGAATATTACAATAGAAGAGTCGGTTTTTTCAAATAATTCAATACCTTACGCTCTGCAACAAAATGGCTTAAATGGTAAAGCAGTACATGGAGGGGCAGGTCTAGTGATACTGATATCAGCTTGTGAGATCACTGCTAAGAACTGCTCACATGTATCAGCATCAGGTAACTACAATATACTGGGCACACTTTTTCATAATAACACAGTTAACCTCTTTAAATTAAGCAGCAGAAACTGGTTGTTTAGTTATGGTGGTGGACTTGGTATTCTTTCAGTATGGAATGTTCAAGGGAACACTTTCAATATAGAAGGGACTAATTTTATTAACAACGCAGCATTTAATGGAGGAGGAATGGTGTGGCATTGTCAAAAATTCTGCTACAACAATAAAGTGAAACTTCATAGGTGCCTATTCACCAACAATTACCTTTCTATGCATGATGGTGGTGGAGCTGGAATGTCAACAGGGATTGCTCAATATCATGGTAACATGTCAGCTAACAACATTGTAACTGTTAATGAAACAAGTTTTGTTAACAACACTGGATATTATGCTAGTGGAGTTCTGGTATATTGTAATGCAAAGGAGGATGATAAATTTCTAAAATTTTACAATTATGTTCATTTTATTAAAAGCAGTTGGGAAAGTAATACTGGTACTGTTAGTCCAGCAGTTGAATTGCGTCCGAATTATAGGAGCTACTACTATAACACCTTTACTACTAAAACAACATTTGAACACTGTACATTCTCTAATAATACCATTGAGAGATACTATTATCCAACTGAAATGCCTTCATACACATTTAGAAAAGATGTCGGTGTTTTTGTTATCACGAAACTAACAGTTCACTTTAAAGGTAACAATACATTTTCTAACAACAAGGGCACAGCATTGTATATAGTATCTGGGTCTGCATTTTTTAAAAGAGGAGCTTTTACTGTGTTTGAAAATAATACAGGTACTACTGGAGGAGCTGTTAGATTAGTGGGATACTCTAACTTTGAGTATAATAATGACACAATGTTTGTATTTACTAATAATTCAGCAAGCTTTGTTGGTGGAGCTATTTCAGTTTCAAATACAAAATCATACATTTCACTATCATCTTATTCATGCTTTCTTCAGTATCACAATGATGATGACAAAGAATATTCTTATAATTATGAGACTAATGCAAGATTTTTATTCGAACATAACTGGTCTTCCACAGGAATAGCTAATTCAATATTTCTCGATACCATCAAATCATGTCAGTATTCTTGCGTGACTCAGTCAGGAGAAATTCCAAAACCAACAGAGCTTTTTATTAACCAGAGCTGTATTGGAATATTTGAATTTGACAATAGTAATAATACCATTGAGATTGCATCTGGGGGTTCGTTATTTAACATCAATCAATCTACACTTGTGTCAATTATACCTGGAAGAATGTATTCACTACCATTAACACTGTTAGATGATATGGATCAGAATGTGACAAATATAACTATATTTCAACCATCTTTATCAAATGGAAGTAACATCAAAGTATCACCTGGTTTTGAGTTTGTGGCTGACAATAAAATTCAAATGACTGGTAAACCAGGAGAAAGAAGTAACCTGACATTGATTGTATCTGGTTTCCAAAATATTGGAGCTAGTATTAGTATAGAACTAGCATCATGTCCACCTGGTTACATAATTGATGATGATTCCTCTAGTTGTGTGTGCTCAGCATCACAAAACAATAAGTCACTCACATATATTGGTATTGTTGGTTGTATAGAGAATAAAGGAGTAGCTATTAGTGGGTATTGGGTTGGCTACATCTTATCTAATGAAAATGAAAAGCCTAATCAAATGAACTTATACACTTGTAGCTGTCCATTTGGTTTTTGTCACTACTCCAATATCAAAGGAGGCAATGGCAAGATCAAGCAAGATTACAATTTAGCTAAAGTTGCTTCCAGAGATGAAATGGATAAAGCTGTTTGTACATTAAATAGGCATGGGACAATGTGTAGCCAATGTAAAGAAGGCTATTCTGTTTATTTTCATTCAAACACCAATAAATGTGGGGAAAATCATCATTGCTCAATTGGATTTGTCTTTTATCTTCTGAGTGAGATATTACCAATAACTGGCCTCTTCTTTATTATTGTATATTTTGATATTAGCCTAACAACAGGACTGGCTTATAATTTCTTCTTCATGGCACAGTTACTAGACACTATGGTAGTATCAGTCAATGGAGCAGTTGAGTTTAAACCTACAATCATACGTAGCATCTACACTGTACTCTACAGCACATTGAATCTTGAATTTTTCAATATTGATGAACTATCATTTTGTCTATGGAATGGAGCAGGCACATTGAATATGATAAGCATGAAATATGTATCTGTCATTTATGCAGTTTTACTTATTTTGGGATTTGTGTACATGTTCAGGTATTGTACATGTGGACTGAAGGGCAAACGATGCTGCAAAAATATTTTCAGTTACTCTATGGTTCAAGGCCTCACTGCTTTCCTAGTCATATCATACTTTCAATGCTCACGCATATCGTTTATGTTGCTCAGTAGGGAATCACCAAATGGAATTGGAGGAAGATTTTATAAAAATATTGTCTTCTGGAATGGATCATTGGAGTATTTCAGTCCTCAGCACCTCCAATATGCTTTACCAGCTATCATTTCACTGATCTTATTTGTAATTCCATTTCCACTGATACTCACATTTGATGGACTATTGTTAAAGGTCGAGAGTAAACTGGCCATTCGTTTTGCTTTCATTAGAAGGTTAATGCCATGGACTGCAATACATTATAAGCTGAAACCTCTTCTTGATTCATTCCAAGGACCTTTCAAAGATCAGTATCGTTTCTTTGCTGGTCTTTACTTCTTCTATCGTTTTCTTATACTTGCTCTACTTGTAATAGCCTCAAGTATTCACAAGTTTTACTTTTTTCTAGAGGTAGTGCTCATTATTTGCATGATGATACAAGCTATGGCTCAGCCTTTTCAGGAGAAGAGTCATAATGTCTGTGCTCTCCTTGTATTCACTAACATGGCACTGATTAATGCATTCACTATGCGTATATATTACCTTGTGTCAAATTATGGATACACAGCTGAGACAATTACCATGCAATGGATACAAATGGGGCTGATATATGTTCCACTAGTTGCTGCTGTTTTAAAAGTTTTTTGGAGTCGATGTTGTAAAATTCAGAGGTATTCTCCTGCTAACAATGATTATGAAGAACTGTTGTTCAATAGAAGTACTGACAATGCTGAGAGCCACTGAAGGTGAAAAAACTTTAAAATTATGCATTACTTTATCCTTGCTGTAGTACTTTTGCCATAATTTTTTGTCTTTTCAGTTTAGACCTGATTTTATCGTCTTATGCTTATATAACTAGACTAATACTAGCATAAAACAAAGCAATTAAATTTTTTAAGTTGTGTCAATATCCCTTAGCATTCATACCCATTTCCATTCATACACTAATAGTGCATAAATAAAATTGATTGTTACAATAACAACCATAAGTGTTGCTAGCAATGCTAAATGATTTAATAGTTTTAAAAGACAAATGTTTATAAGTGTGTGTTCAATAACAAATTAACAAAATGACAATTATAGCTAAACACAACAATGTAGCAAAATTTCAGCGATACAAGTAGCTACAAGTAATAACTTTGCAAGCTAGAATCATAGAATTGAAAGCCAATTAATATGACACAAATATTGTAATAATGTTAATAAATTATAATTCCTTCTTAATAATTTCAAGAGTAGATAATTTGTGTACATGGAACGAGCTGGCTAGAGTCAAATGTCTTCACATTACTGTAATGCAAAAAAAAGAACAGCCACGTTGCTGTTCGCCCAGGGTGGGTCCGCCAAAATTTTGTTAGTCTATACAAAATTTTGTTAGTCTATTTTGGTCCAGGCCCCTTCCGGTCCACATTTGAGACCATAATATCTATATAATAGTATAGTGCTGGGCGATAGTACGATAGTAATCACTATCGCGATATTAAATTGCCTTACTATCAAATACCACGTGTTATCTAATGCGCATGCCCAGTTGTATAAACATGTGGTCAGACAGTTTGTTGGCACTAAGATGGCTTCTTCTTCTACTCTAAAAAAGTTTTAAAAGACAGCTTTTGCCACTTACTGGATCAACTAGACAGTGTGGGGCTATTTTAGGTTATTGTTATGGTACTTCTGCAGCCATATACAGTTCAGTTGTTGCTTTTTCTGTCAGAAAATCTCTTAACCTCTTAACTTTATCATCTAAACAATTAGCTACATCTATACAACTTATTCTATTTTTATTATAATCACTATTAATTTGAGGTCAAGTACTTGAGTGAATATCGCGATAGTATTCACAATCGTGATAGTTTTGTAACTATCGATCGTGATAGTGATAGTAGTAACCTTAATTATGATAATTTGTATCGGTTACGTAGTCTATAATATCTGTTTGAGACCATGAGGCTCGAGCGCCCCTGCCTCAGTAATCCAAGTAATCGCCCCCAACTATTGTGTGCATGTGAGGCGCAGGCCGCCCTATTGTCTAACGTTAGCTGGGTTATTAATTCTTTACACTGTAAGCTTTTTTAAAATTTCAAATCATTTCCGACCTCCAAATCATTGTGGCCATATACTAAGACTACATCTAGTACATCGATATCATTGGCAGCCACCCCGCTGAGCTAACTGCTTGCTCCATTTCTTGGCCAGTCATTTTAGTTGAGTTTTTAGCTTCTGTTTGAGGGCCACGGTCCTGTCAGACTATAGAGCTATACACATATAGTCTTGCATGATGGACAAAGAACTCTGGGATGCTTTTATTTTGAAAAAAGATCACGAAGAAGCTGTTCGCTTACTACGTTTACAAGATCCTAATGTCCTTTACCAAAATGAGCCTGACCTGCTTCATCATTCTATAAGTAATGGCTGGTTAGATGTTACAAGAGATCTTATCAACAATTATCACTTTAATCCACATCAATATTATCGTCGTGAACCCTGTCTTTTTACTGCTGCTGAAGGTAATCACATTGATATAGTTGAATACCTTATTAAAGAGTGTGGCTGTAATCCAATGATGCCTGCTGCTGAGCATGGCAACGTTCCTGTTCTTCATGAAGTAGCTAGTCAAGGATTACTTGATGTTTTGAAGTGTATAGTCATGAACATTGATGGTCATATAATGGATAAACAATATCAGGATATTTATGGTCAGAGTGTTCTGTATCGTGCTGTTAAACACATAGATGTTCTAAAGTACCTCGTTAATCGTCACTGTTGCGATATAACAATTCGGGATGAGTATGGAAAAACACTTCTTCATCATGCTGTCGAACATATAGATGTCGTTAAATACCTCATTAAAGACTGCAACTGCAATGTGATGGTGACTGATAAAGATGGACAAACACCTCTTCATTATGCTGCCAGTAAGAGCCTTGTTGAAGTTATTGAATACTTATTGTCAACTGGTAATTGTGATCCTTTGGGTAGAGACAAATCGGGGTACACACCATTACAACTAGCTAAAGGGAGACAGAATAGTGATGCTGTCATTGCTATTTTCAAGAAGTTTGGCAACATCAAAATATCTCATCCAATTGATTCTTATGTTAACGTTCTCCTTGTGGGTAATCCTGGAGCTGGTAAAAGTACTCTTAGTCATGTCATCAAAGACACAGCTACTGGTTCTTTCGTTCTTGGTTCCTTTAGAAATGTTGTAGGGGTAGCGCCCTGTACTGCTGGCATCATTCCTTATAAACTACAGCATAGGACACTGGGTAACATCATTCTTCATGATTTTGCTGGTCATTCAGAATACTACTCCAGTCATAGTGCTGTCATTGAGAATTTGTTACGAGGCTCTGGTGGTGTGTTCCTGATAGTAGTCAATATAATGGAGAAGGAAGCAGTCAAACAGCTTAATCAGTGGCTAACAGTTGTGAGAAATGAAGCACATAAAGCTCTTAATCAATGCCATGTTATTGTAATAGTCAGTCATGTGGATGAGGTAAGTAATCCTTTTCAAAAGAGAAGAAAAGAAATAATACAGGAGATCATTGTAAGGGAAGAGTATGATAGCATCTTCTTAGATTGTCGTAAGTGTGGTGGGAGTGGTGTGGATTCCTTCTTTAATAAGTTGTCTAGTGCCTGTGAGTCCATTCGTAGTACAAGTGGAAGGAATTTGAGTCTTTATTGTCACATGATGTATGGTCTACTGGAGGAAAGGAAAGAGAATATACTGACCCTCTCTGACATCACATTACCATTTAAACACAGTGGTAATTATATTGTACCAGATGACAGAGATGAAATTGCCGAGCTTCTTGATTCATTGCACTCAACTGGTTTGATCAGTGTTCTTAAAAGTGAAGACAAGGTATGGGTTGTTGTGAATAAGGGCGTACTACTCACTAAGGTGGATGGGATTCTCTTTGCTCCAAAGACATTCAAAGAATACGTTGACGTTGCTAGCAATACTGGTATTGTTAGTGTATCTGGTCTGACTAGACTCTTCCCAAATTATGATCCTGACATGTTGATCTGTTTCCTGAAAAACATGCAACTCTGTCAAGAATTGGATCCATCTTTCCTGAAAATGACAAACTTAACAGCAGAAGATAGAGATGAGACAGGAGACAGTGCCTCAGAGACTCAAAGAAGAGAAGAAAGGTTATTGTTTTTTCCATGTCTTCTGTCTACTGATAGACCTAAGGAGATGACTAGTCAAGTATACCAGTTTGGTTGGTGTCTACATTGTACTAGAGAAAATGATTTCTTTCTTCCTCGATACTTTCATGTTCTGTCTTTACGTCTTGCTTTTAAGTTTTCATTTTCAAAAGGGAAGGAATTAGCTGAAAAATTGAATCGTGAATGCAAATTTTGGAGTAATGGTATTCACTGGTTTGACGGCTATGGTGTAAAAGTATTGGTAGAGATTGTGGATGAGAGCCAGTGTGTACTAGTAATGATGTCCTGTGAGAAAGGTGACAGTAAAAATATGGTGTCTTTAAGGAAAAATGTAATACGAGAAGTAATGAATGTTTATAAGGAATCCTGTCCCAGTTTAAAAGTTGAAGAGTTGATTATTGATCCTGAAGAACTAGCCTATCCTGTGAACAGACTAAGAAAAAAAACCGTTTATGGTGTTTTTAATTTACTTTCAGCAATTATTAGTAAAAAACGACGATACCTCGTATGCGATAAAAGGCAAAAGAAATTGAAGGAGATCTTACCTGATGAGTCGTTAATACTTGCAGATATTAGTGAATTGTCATTATTAGGAGGACGTGATATTAAAGTATGTGATTACAAACATTATTGAATGTAACTGCATGATATTTCTGTAGGAAGTGTTAGGAGACTCTTATATCAACCAAGATCATAATCAACAAGGTATGTATAATTTGACCTTTTTTGATTCTCAAAAAATTGACAACATATGCTGCATACTGGTACTTTGTCAAATTTTATCAAACATGGCAAAAACAAATATTATAATTTCTATACATTATGCATGTTCATATGTTGTGTAGAAAGTTTGAGCTGATTTAAATCAAAATTGAATCTTAAAGAATTTTAATAGTTATTTTGCTAAAGAAACAAAGGCCAGAGGCTATAGCCTTCATTGGTCTTTGGTCAAATTTCTTCAAAAATGACTCTGAGAGGATTTTGTGTAAATGTTGTGTAGAAAGTTTGTTGTTAATTTTGGTTGGTGGGTAGATGAGAGTTTATTTGCAGTAGAGATACTAAGACACATTACTGTACACAATTGAAGTAGACATTTACATGTATATGTTATATATATATAGAGCAAACTGAAACAAATCAAAAGGATGAATCAGCTACCAATCACTCTTCCACACAGACCACACAGACCAGTGAGTCCAATGATGATCAACAGAAAGGTATAAGCACTCACTGTCACTAGTACGTTTCATATTATTTACATGACTGTATCAGCAATTATCCTTATAAAAATAGTTAGAATGCATGTACTGTACATTTTGTGCATACAGAAAGACCACATCCTGCTTAGTAGGCTCACCCCAATAATTGTAGAGTATCAATGATAATACAGGGGCGTAGCCAGGGGGGGGCAAGGGGGGCAATTGCCCCCCTTTTTTTTAAAACTCAAAATTTAAAAATAATCAAATAATAAGCTGCTTTTGGAAAGAAAAGCTGTTCTACAACTTACATATGAAAGGAAAAGGCCAAAGCAGTCTTTCTATGATGCCATTATAAGGCTGAAAAGGTATTCAACGTTGCCTATGATCGGTCTAGAAGTCCGCCATGTTGAAAAATAGGTGTGACCACGCCTTAAAAGGGCGTGGTTTTTGCAAAATTTCGCGGCGCGCTTCGCGCGCCGCACAGCTTGCCCCCTCCTTCCAAAAATCCTGGCTACGCCACTGTAATAGGTGACTGTTTTTATGTTTATACTTATACAGAGCCAACAACTCCAAAGGACAAAAATTACCCACTGACTCAGATCACCAGTGAGTCCAATGATGATGAACATAAAGGTATAAGTACTCACTGTCACTAGTTTCACATTATTCATGCATTTATATTACAGTTATGTTGAGTTATGATCAGCAATTAATCTTAAAAGAATACCTTAGAATGCCCATTCATCATACTTTCATGTACAATACATGTACATGCAAACAAACACACATGCTTCTTAGTATATGAATAATAATTAGTGACTGTTTCATACAGAACCAACAACTCCAAAGGACAAAAATCAAACCAGTGAGTCCAATGATGATGAACAAAAAGGTATAAGCACTCACTGTCACTAATTTCATATTACATGTATGTGTATGCGTATGTATGTGATAGTGTGAGCTTAATGTACACTCACTTTACCTAGCAAAATTACTATTGTCTAGCTTGTACATATTCTTTCACATGAGTGATTTTTTGCAGTTTAGTGATAGTAAAAAATTCCAATACACTGTACATGTATTATACATGCAAGTGGATGTTGTTTCATATTATATACTTAATATAGAGCCAACAATTCAAGAGGTCAAACCAACTACAATTGATTCCCCCACACAGATCAGTGAGTCCAATGATGATCAACAAAAAGGTATGAGTAAACACTAAATTTTCCTAGTTTTATTAATTTATTTATAGTTATATTGACAATCGACGATCTAGTAGAGATATTACGAGTGTTAAAAAGTGGTCACTTTCAAACTACAAACTGGTCAGATCTTGGTCTCTACTTGGGTCTAACTCATGATGAACTGGATGTTATTGAGGCTGACTATCCACAAAACGCTAAGCGATGTCTCAGAGAATGTTTAGCAAAATGGCTTAAAACAGATTTTAAAGCAACATGGGACAATCTAGTTCATGCTCTTATTGAAGCAGGAGAGGCATCAGCTGCTGCTTATATAAGTGAGATAGTTATTTAAGAAATAGGATGGGTCATTCCTATAGTCAAACCATAGACATTTGTTAGACTTGGTCATTTGTTTTTCGTATGCCAATAATATTTTGTTATTCACATGTATTGAAGCATGCTATATATACCATTTAGGGGTTTTATTTTGATATAAATTTCACGAATTTTTTCAGATTTGCCATTTGTTGGTATAAATTTTTTGAAATTATACCTTCTGCAGCCATTTTTTCTAGTGTGCCTCACCTCTTTGTGGAATTTAATTTTGCAAATTTAATGAAAATGCGAAATTAGCAAAATTTATTTCCAGTGAAATATAACCTCTACACGGTACATACAGCTAGAAAAAAATTAGTTGAAGACTAATATTGTTCCTTTTAAATTTATGTACACCATACTAGTAGACTGCAATATTATGCTTTATGTATGGTTATATAACATACTAATTCGTTGCATGGTTGGTCTAAGCGATGAACTGGTTGGTTCATTTGTTGAGGTGGTTGTCCTAACCACCACCAACCACCTGGCCTACGCAAAGCTGGGCAAGGCCAATGCAGCATTATGCTGAAATTATTATTCTTTTTTTTATTCAGCCTCAGGTGCTGCTGGTGTTAAGACCAATAGTCAGTTCCCTATAGTACCTGATCATTCTGATGATAAAACCACCAATGAGAGTGGGAACTACACTGATATGAATTATCCTGAATCAGAGATGCCACAGAAAATTGAAGGTAAAATGTGTGTTTGGGATTATTTAATAAAAAACAATAAAAATACCAATACACTATACATGTATTATACATGCAAGTGGATGTTGTTTCATATTATATACTTAATATAGAGCCAGGAATTCAAGAGGTTAAACCAACTACAATTGATTCCCCCACACAGATCAGTGAGTCCAATGATGATCAACAGAAAGGTATAAGCAACTGTCACAGTCACATACCGTATACCGGTTTATTTTTGTAGTAGAAAATTTTTGTGAATCTTGCATTTCTAAGATTTTGCAGAATTAATTTTTGTGTATAGCTTATGGCAGACTGCATCACATGGCAATGGAAATGCAGAATTTTGTGGTGCAAAAATTTTGTGGCGGAGCAAGAAACCAGAAAATTTGCAAAAATATTTCACTATGAAAATAAACCGGTATACGGTATTACATGACTATATCAGCAATTAACCTTATAAAATAGTTAGAATACATTTATTCTGCTTAGTAGGCTCACCCCAATAATTGTAGAGTATGAATGATAATAGGTGACTGTTATTATGTCTATACTTATACAGAGCCAACAACTCCAAAGGACAAAACTGACCTACCAACTCAGACCACCAGTGAGTCCAATGATGATGAACATAAAGGTATAAGCACTCATTGTCACTAGTTTCATATTACATGTATGTGTATGTGTATGTATGTGATAGTGTGAGCTTAATGTACACTCACTTCACCTAGCAAAATTACAATTGTCTAGCTCATTGTAATATACATATTATTTCACATATGAGTGGGTTTTTGCAGTTTAGTGATAGTAAAAAATGCCAATATAATATACATGTATTATACATGCAAGTGGATGTTGTTTCATATTATATATTTAATATAGAGCCAGGAATTCAAGATGTCAAGCAAACTACAAATGATTCCCCCACACAGACCAGTGAGTCCAATGATGATCAACAGAAAGGTACATTGTATAAGCAGTCACTATCAGTATAATCAAGAGTAATCTCAGCTGCTGCAAGTGTGTGGATTTCTAGGAAGTCATGTTCTGGATGCTTCTGTATATTATAAATGATAAATGTTGTTATAACAACACATCTGTATAAACATTGATTGAAAACTACTGAAGTATAATTTTTTTATATGCTGAACATGACTTCCTAGAAATCCACACACTTGCAGCAGGCCTCAATAGGGCCGTTGGATACTCCCTTTAAGTATTATTTACTCTTGGTATAATACATGTAGTTTCACATTATTTACATGTATGTACAGCTATTTACAAACTGCCAAGTAGGTGGTAATGTGACCACAGTCACCACACAATGTAAGACACACCTCAATTTAGACAGTCCCCTTTGAAGTTCATAGATTGGTTTATGAATTGGTTTGCAAGATCTGTGCAATTTGCTGTACTTGCAATAGTACAATGACTATCAGCAATTACAACCTTATTTAAATACTTAGAATACATCATGCATACATGTACATGTACAAACAGAAAGATACTCATCCTGCTGAATTGTGGAGTATCAATAATATTATGACTGTTTTTATGTCTATACTTATACAGAGCCAACAAGTCCAAAGGACAAAAATTACCCACTGACTCAGACCACCAGTGAGTCCAATGATGATGAACAGAAAGGTATAAGCACTCACTGTCACTAGTTTCATATTACATGTATGTGTATGTGATAGTGTGTGCTTAACATACACTCACTTCACCTAGCAAATTACAATTGTCTAGCTCGTTGTACATCTAGCTTGTTGTACAGACAGACAACAGTAGTACCTAGTCCTCGCCTATGCAAAGCTGGGCGAGGCCAATGAAGTATTATTTTGACATTATCATTCTTTTTTATTCAGCCTCAGGTGCTGCTGGTATTGAGACCAATAGTCAGTTTCCTATAGTGCCTGATCATTCTGATGACGAAACCACCAATGAGAGTGGGAACAACACTGATATGAATTATCCTGAATCAGAGAAGCCACAGAAAATTGAAGGTAAAATGTGTGTTTGGGATTATTTAATAAAAAACAATAAAAAATGCCAATACACTATGCATGTATTATACATGCAAGTGGATGTTGTTTCATATTATAAACTTAATATAGAGCCAGGAATTCAAGAGGTCAAACCAACTACAAATGATTCCCCCTCACAGATCAGTGAGTCCAATGATGATCAACAGAAAGGTACATTATAGTCAGGCTCTACCCACTAGTACTGTACATGTACTAACAGAAAGATACTCATCCTGCTGAATTGTAGAGTATCAATAATATTATGACTGATTTCATGTTTATACTTATACAGAGCCAACAATTCCAGAAGACAAAAATCACTCAGCCACTGAGATCAGTGAGTCCAATGATGATCAACAGAAAGGTATAAGCACTCACTGTCACTAGTTTCACATATCAGCAATTAACCTTATAAAAATAGCATGTCCAGCAATTGCAATTTTAGTGACTGTTTTATGTCTATACTTATACAGAGCCAACAACCCCAGAAGACTCGTCCACACAGATCAGTGAGTTCAATGATGATCAACAAAAAGGTATAGGCACTCACTGTTACTAGTTTCATATATTTACATGACTATATCAGCAATTAACCTTATAAAAATAGTTAGAATACATGTACTGTACATGTATATGTACATGCATCCTGCTTATAGGCTCACCCTAATAATTGTAGAGTATGAATGATAATAGGTGACTGTTATTATGTTTATACTTATACAGAGCCAACAACTCCAAGGGACAAAACTTACCCACCAACTCAGACCACCAGTGAGTCCAATGATGATGAACATAAAGGTATAAGCACTCACTGTCACTAGTTTCACATTATTCATGCATTTATAATACATGTAGTTATGTTCACTATAATCAGCAATTAATTTTATAAAAAGAATGCCCATTAATCATACATTCATGTACATGCAGGCAGACACACATGTTTTGTATATGAATGATAATTAATGATCGTTTTCATACAGAGCCAACAACTCCAAAGGACAAAAATCAAACCAGTGAGTCCAATGATGATGAACAAAAAGGTATAGGCACTCACTACATAGTTTAATATTGCATGTACCGGTATGTGTATGAGATAGTGTGTGCTTAACGTACAGTTTGGATGTGTTAATGAAAGGAGGGTATGCTATGTTGTGTTTGTATTCTGCAGCCATTATTAATCTATTGTTCTACATTGTTTTGAATGACCTGGTTGACAGAGCTTGACATACTTTCATAATAAATTATGTAAAAATCAACAGTAGAAACTTTACCTAGCAAAATTACAATTGTCTAACTCATTGTGCATGTACATATTCTTTCACAAATGAGTTGGTTTTTACAGTTTAATGATAGTAGAAAATACCAATACACTGTACATGTATTATATATGCAAGTGGATGTTGTCTCATATTATATATTTAATATAGAGCCAGGAATTCAAGAGGTCAAACCAACTACAAACGATTCCCCCACACAGATCAGTGAGTCCAATGATGATCAACAAAAAGGTATAAGCACTCACTGTCACTTGTTTCACATTATTCATGCATTTATAATACATGTAGTTATATTAAGTTATGATCAGCAATTAATCTTATAAAAATATTCAGAATGCCCATAAATCATATATTCATGTCATGAAGACAGACACACATGCTGCTTTGTATATGAATAATAATTAGTGACCGTTTTCATACAGAACCAATAACTGCAATGGACAAAAATCAAACCAGTGAGTCCGATGATGATGAACAAAGAGGTATAAGCACTCACTGTCACTAGTTTCATATTACATGTATGTGTATGTGATAGTTAATAGTGTGTGCTTAGCATACACTCATTTCACCTAGCAAAATTACAATTGTCTAGCTTGTAATGTACATATGTACATATCCTTTCCCATATGAGTGGGTTTTTGCAATTTAGGGACAATAAAAAATACCAATAGATTATACATGTATTATACTTGCAAGTGGATGTTGTTTCATATTATATACTTAATATAGAGCCAGGAATTCAAGAGGTCAAACCAACTACAATTGATTCCCCCACACAGATCAGTGAGTCCAATGATGATCAACAGAAAGGTACATTGTATAAGCAGTCACTATCAGTATGATACATGTAGCTTGACATTATTTACATGTATGTACAGCTATTTGCAAACTGCCAAGTAGGTGGTAATGTGACCACACAATGTAAGACACACCTCAATTTAGATAGTCCCCTTTGAAGTTCATATAGTGGTTTATGAATTGGTTTGCAATGTCTGTGCAATTTGCTGTACTCAATGACTATCAGCAATTACAACCTTATTATTCAAATACTTAGAATACATCATGCATACATGTACATGTACAAACAGAAAGATACTCATCCTGCTAAATTGTGGAGTATCAATAATATTATGACTGTTTTCATGTTTATACTTATACAGAGCCAACAACTCCAAAGGACAAAAATTACTCACCAACTGAAACCAGTGAGTCCAATGATGATCAACAGAAAGGTATAAGCACTCACTGTCACTAGTTTCATATTACATGTATGTGTATGTGATAGTGTGTGCTTAATGTACACTCATTTCACCTAGCAAAATTACAATTGTCTAGCTTGTTGTACATCTAGTTTGTTGTACAGACAGACAACAGTAGTATCTAGTCCTTGCCTACGCAAAGCTGGGCGAGGCCAATAAAGTATTATGTTGAAATTATCATTCTTTATTATTCAGCCTCAGATGCTGCTGGTATTGAGACCAATAGTCAGTTTCCTATAGTGCCTGATCATTCTGATGATAAAACCACCAATGAGAGTGGGAACAACACTGATACGAATTATCCTAAATCAGAAATGCCACAGAAAATTGAAGGTAAAATGTGTGTTTGTGATTATTATTTTAATAAAAATAAATAAAAATACCAGTACATATACATGTATTATACATGCAAGTGAATGTTGTTTCATATTATATACTTAATATAGAGCCAGGAATTCAAGAGGTCAAACCAACTACAAATGATTCCCCCACACAGATCAGTGAGTCCAATGATAATCAACAGAAAGGTATAAGCAACTGTCACAGTCACATACCGTATACCGGTTTATTTCCATGGTAGAAAATTTTCAGGAATCTTGCATTTCTAATTTCGTGTATAACTTATGGCAGACTGCATCACGTGGCAATGGAAATGCAGAATTTTGCGGTGAAAAAATTTTGTGATGGAGCACAAAACCGGAAAATTTGCAAAAATATTTCACTGTGAAAATAAACCGGTATACGGTATTTACACGACTATATCAGCAATTAACCTTATAAAAATAGCTAGAATACATTTATTCTGGTTAGTAGGCTCACCCCAATAATTGTAGAGTATGAATGATAATAGGTCATTTCATGCTTGTACTTATACAGGGCCAACAAATCCAGAGGACAAAAATTACCCTCCAACTCAGACCACCAGTGAGTCCAATGATGATGAACAAAAAGGTATAAGCACTCACTGTCACTAGTTTCATATTACATGTATGTGTATGTATATGTATGTGATAGTGTGTGCATGTACACTCACTTCACCTAGTAAAATTCCAACTCTCTAGCTCGTGGTAATGTACACATTCTTTTACTTTAGTGATAGTAAAAAATGCCAATATAATATACATGTATTATACATGCAAGTGGATATTGTTTCATATTATATATTTAATATAGAGCCAGGAATTCAAGAGGTCAAACCAACTACAAATGATTCCCCCACACAGATCAATGAGTCCAATGATGATCAACAGAAAGGTACATTGTATAAGCAGTCACTATCAGTATGATACATGTAGTTTCACATTATTTGCATGTACCAGTATGTACTTATAATAGTTATAATGACTATCAGCAATTAAAATACTTAGAATACCTATGCATCAGATAACAGAAAGATACTCATCTTACTGAATTGTGGAGTGTCAATAATATTATGACTGTTTTCATGTTTAAACTTATACAGAGCCAACAACTCCAGAAGACACATCCACACAAACCACCAGTGAGTCCAATGATGATCAACATGAAGGTATAAGCACTCACTGTCACTAGTTTCACATTATTCATGCATTTATAATACATGTAGTTATGTTCACTATAATCAGCAATCAATCTTATCAAAAGAATGCCCATTAATCATACATTTATGATTCATGTACATGTAGACGACAGGCACACATGCTCTGTATATGAATAATAATTAATGATTGTTTTCATACAGAGCCAGCAATTCCAAAGGACAAAACTTACCCACTGACTCAAACCAGTGAGTCCAATGATGATGAACAAAAAGGTATAGGCACTCACTACATAGTTTCATATTACATGTATATGTATGTATGTCATTAACATACACTCACTTCACCTAGCAAAATTACAATTGTCTAGCTTGTTCTACATATACATATTCTTTCACATGTACATGTGTATGAGTTGGTTTTTGCAGTTTAGTGATAGTAAAAAAGTCAATACACTATACATGTATTATACATGCAAGTGGATGTTGTTCATATTATACTTAATATAGAGCCAGGAATTCAAGAAGTAAAACCAACTACAAATGATTCCCCCACACAGACCAGTGAGTCCAATGATGATCATAAAAAAGGTATAAGCACTCACTGTCACTAGTACATTTCATATATTTACATAATTATATCAGCAATAAATTAGTTAGAATACATGTACTGTACATGTACATACCAGTGGGAAATTTTAGAGGGACTAAAATTTGGCAAATTGCTAAATTTTGGAGATTGGCGAATTTGGCAGATTTTTATTTTGGTGAATGGCTATCATAATGCCAATTTTACCAAATTTAGTTCCTTCCAAAATTTTCTGCTATACGGTACATCCTGTTTAGAAGGCTCACCCAATAATTGTAGAGTATGAATGATATTAGGTGACTGTTTTTATGTCTATACTTATACAGAGCCAACAACTCCAAAGGACAAAAATTACCCGCCAACTCAGACCACCAGTGAGTCCAATGATGATCAACATAAAGGTACATAGTATAAGCAGTCACTATCAGTATGATACATGTAGTGTCACATTATTTACATGTATGTACTTATAATAGTTGTAATGACTATCAGCAATTAAAATACTTTGAATACCAGTACCTATGCATCTTGCATGCATGCACTTAGTGACTAACAGAAAGATACTC
>NW_003546441.1:75138-87315 GCF_000090795.2 Amphimedon queenslandica | reverse complement strand
TGTTTTTATGTCTATACTTATACAGAGCCAGCAACTCCAAAGGACAAAAATTACCCACCAACTCAGACCACCAGTGAGTCCAATGATGATCAACATAAAGGTATAAGCACTCACTGTCACTAGTTTCATATTACATATATGTGCATGTGTATGTGATAGTGTGTGCTTAACATACACTCACTTCACCTAGCAAAATTACAATTGTCTAGCTTGTAATGTACATATCCTTTCCCATATGAGTGGGTTTTTGCAATTTAGTGACAATAAAAAATGCCAATAGAGTATACATGTATTATACATGCAAGTGGATGTTGTTTCATATTATATACTTAATATAGAGTCAGGAATTCAAGAGGTGAAACCAACTACAAATGATTCCCCCACACAGATCAGTGAGTCCAATGATGATCAACAGAAAGGTACATTGTATAAGCAGTCACTGGCAGTATGATACATGTAGCTTGACATTATTTACATGTATGTACAGCTATTTGCAAACTGCCAAGTAGGTGGTAATGTGACCACACAATACAAGACACACCTCAATTTAGACAGTCCCCTTTGAAGTTCATAGATTGGTTTATGAATTGGTTTGCAAGATCTCTGCAATTTGCTGTACTTGTAATAGTTACAATGACTATCAGCAATTACAACCTTATTCAAATACTTATACTGTGTTTACACTAGCTTCTTTAACTGAGCCAGCCCTGTTTAAAGTGGGCCAGCACAGTTTCCTTTGATAGTGTAAACAGTAACCAAACTGAGCTGAAGTGAGCTGGGCCAAACCAGGCCAGCATGGTTAGTACAGCAGGGCCAGCTCAGCCTGGTTCAGCACAGTTTGGCCCACTTCTGTAGTGTAAACGCAGCATTAGAATACATCATGCATACATGTGCATGTACAAACTGAAAGATACTCATCCTGCTAAATTGTGGAGTATCAATAATATTATGACTGTTTTCATGTTTATACTTATACAGAGCCAACAACTCCAAAGGACAAAAATTACTCACCGACTGAAACCAGTGAGTCCAATGATGATCAACAGAAAGGTATAAGCACTCACTACATAGTTTCGTATTACATGTATGTGTATGTGATAGTGTGTGCTTAACATACACTCATTTCACCTAGCAAAATTAAAATTGTCTGGCTTGTTGTACATCTAGCTTGTTGTACAGACAGACAACAGTAGTACCTAGTCCTCGCCTACACAAAGCTGGGCGAGGCCAATAAAGTATTATGTTGAAATTATCATTCTTTTTTATTCAGCCTCAGGTGCTGCTGGTGTTAAGACTGATAGTCAGTTCCCTATAGTGCCTGATCATTCTGACGATAAAACCACCAATGAGAGTGGGAACAACACTGATATGAATTATCCTGAATCAGAAATGCCACAGAAAATTGAAGGTAAAATGTGTGTTTGTGATTATTATTTTAATAAAAATAAATAAAAATACCAGTACATATACACATGTATTATGCATGCAAGTGAATGTTGTTTCATATTATATACTTAATATAGAGCCAGGAATTCAAGAGGTCAAACCAACTACAAATGATTCCCCCACACAGATCAGTGAGTCCAATGATGATCAACAGAAAGGTATAAGCAACTGTCACAGTCACATACCGTATACCGGTTTATTTTCGTAGTAGAAAATTTTTGTGAATCTTGCATTTCTAAGATTTTGCAGAATTAATTTTTGTGTATAGCTTATGGCAGACTGCATCACATGGCAATGGAAATGCAGAATTTTGTGGTGCAAAAATTTTGTGGCAGAGCAAGAAACCAGAAAATTTGCAAAAATATTTTACTATGAAAATAAACCGGTATACGGTATTACATGACTATATCAGCAATTAACCTTATAAAAATAGCTAGAATACATTTATTCTGGTTAGTAGGCTCACCCCAATAATTGTAGAGTATGAATGATAATAGGTGACTGTTTTTATGCTTGTACTTATACAGAGCCAACAAATCCAGAGGACAAAAATTACCCACCAACTCAGACCACCAGCGAGTCCAATGATGATGAACAAAAAGGTATAAGCACTCACTATCACTAGTTTCATATTACATGTATCTGTATGTGTATGTATGTGATAGTGTGTGCATATACACTCACTTCACCTAGCAAAATTCCAACTCTCTAGCTCGTGGTAATTACACATTCTTTTACTTTAGTGATAGTAAAAAATGCCAATATAATATACATGTATTATACATGCAAGTGGATATTGTTTCATATTATATATTTAATATAGAGCCAGGAATTCAAGAGGTCAAACCAACTACAAATGATTCCCCCACACAGATCAGCGAGTCCAATGATGATCAACAGAAAGGTACATTGTATAAGCAGTCACTATCAGTATGATACATGTAGTTTCATATCATTTATATGTATGTACTTATAATAATTATAATAAATATCAGCAATTATTACCTTATAAAAATACTTAGAATACCAGTGCATCTTGTATACATGCACATGTAGTAACAGAAAGATACTCATCCTGCTGAATTGTGGAGTATCAATAATATTATGACTGTTTTCATGTTTATACTTATACAGAGCCAACAACTCAAAAAGACTCCTCCACACAAACCAGTGAGTCCAATGATGATGAACAAAAAGGTATAAGCACTCATTGTCACTGGCATAGGCGGCGGCAGGATTTGAAGAGCAGTCGGGCAAAAAATGGCGCGCAAAGTGCGCCGTGATTTTGGCCACACCCACTTTCTCTGCCTATTTTTGGGCGTATACTCAACGCACGCATACAATATGATAAAGCATAAAAATGAGCCTAAAAGGCCCCCTATCTTATCTGTAAAGCTCTATCCAACCTGTAAAGTGCTAGTCCTGGTCCTCCTGGAAGGCTTGTTGACAAAGGAAAGCAGAAAAGACTGTCTCTTGCTAGCCATGGTAATTATTTATGACTAAAAATGATGTCATTTATTAAATTTTCATTTCCGGTCAAAATTTTTGGTCGGGCATTGCCCGTCCATGCCCGACCCTGCCGCCGCCTATGGTCACTGGTTTCACATTATTCATGTATTTATAATACATGTAATTACCGTATAATGCTTTATTTTGGCGGCGCTTTATTTTGGCGATTTTGCTGTAAAATTGTAATTGGTGGTTTTTAATTTGACGATTTTTGTGTACACGTGCATTACTGAGCATGCACATTAATGATTGGCAGTTTTAATATTGGTGATCCTGCTTGCAAACCGCCAATCGCCAAAATAAAACTCCGCCAAATTAAAGCGTTATACGGTATATTAAGTTATGATCAGCAATTAATCTTATAAAAATATTCAGAATGCCCATAAATTAACATTCATGCACATGAAGACAGACACACATGCTGCTTAGTATATGAATAATAATTAGTGACTGTTTTCATACAGAACCAATAACTGCACAGGACAAAAATCAAACCAGTGAGTCCAATGATGATGAACAAAGAGGTATAAGCACTTACTGTTACTAGTTTCATATTACATGTATGTGTATGTGATAGTGTGTACACTCATTTCACCTAGCAAAATTACAATTGTCTAGCTTGTACATATTATTTCACATATGAGTGTGTTTTTGCAATTTAGTGACAATAAAAAATGCCAATACAATATACATGTATTATACATGCAAGTGGATGTTGTTTCATATTATATACTTAATATAGAGCCAGGAATTCAGGAGGTCAAACCAATTACAAATGATTCCCCCACACAGATCAGTGAGTCCAATGATGATCAACAGAAAGGTACATTGTATAAGCAGTCACTATCAGTATGATACATGTAGCTTCACATTATTTGCATGTACCAGTATGTACTTATAATAGTTATAATGACTATCAGCAATTAAAATACTTAGAATACCTATGCATCAGATAACAGAAAGATACTCATCTTGCTAAATTGCAGAGTATCAATAATATTATGACTGTTTTCATGTTTATACTTATACAGAGCCAACAACTCCAGAAGACACATCCACACAAACCACCAGTGAGTCCAATGATGATCAGCAGAAAGGTATAAGCACTCACTGTCACTAGTTTCACATTATTCATGCATTTATAATACATGTAGTTATGTTCACTATAATCAGCAATTAATTTTATAAAAAGAATGCCTTTAATCATACATTCATGTACATGCAGGCAGACATACATGCTTTATATATGAATGATAATTAATGATCGTTTTCATACAGAGCCAACAACTCCAAAGAACAAAACTTACCCACTGACTCAAACCAGTGAGTCCAATGATGATGAACAAAAAGGTATAAGCACTCACTACATAGTTTCATATTACATGTACATGTACATATGTCATTAACATACACTCACTTCACCTAGCAAAGTTACAATTGTCTAGCTTGTTCTACATGTACATATTCTTTCACATATGAGTTGGTTTTGCAGTTTAGTGATAATAGAAAATGCCAATACACTATGCATGTATTAGTAACATGGTAGCATTACTAAGTAGGATTCACCTCACTTTAAAATGGCTGCCATGACTTTTGCAGCCTTGCTATACCGTTATACATGCAAGTGGATGTTTTTTCATATTAATATATATTTAATATAGAGCCAGGAATTCAAGAGGTCAAACCAACTACAAATGATTCTCCCACACAGATCAGTGAGTCCAATGATGATCAACAGAAAGGTACATTGTATAAGCAGTCACTATCAGTATGATACATGTAGCTTCACATTATTTACATGTATGTACTTATAATAAATGATTATCAGGATTTATAACCTTAACTACCATTATAGTACCGTATAGCCACTTAATTTTGAGGGTACAACTTTCGCTGTTTTCGCAGATTTTCTGTATTCGCGAAAGTTAATTCCATAAAATTATCCGTATTGCCCATAAACACGTGTGCTTTATAATAAGAACCGCGAAAGTTAATTCACGAAAAAAGACTTGTGGCCTGATTCGCGAAAGTTTATTGCCTCGAAACTTTGTGGCTATACGGTATACTACGTGGGCGCATCAAAGGCACTGCCTGTTCTGTTATATTGCATACAGCACTAGTACAGTGTCGGTTGGTTGGCTTCACAATGGCTAGCAGTACTGGGTGAGAAGCTCTTTGTGACCAGAGAAGAAATGAAACTGCTCTACCTATTGCAGAACAGACTCACAACACTCCTTTACGACCATTGTCGGCATTTTGCTGTCTTTCAGTGCCCAGAGATGTTCTTGTATTGATCGTCGGGCAGCCAAGTCCGTGTTATGTGGCAAAGAAAATTGTCTTTCGAGCCTTTAAATGTTTGTACCGACCTTGTCTCAACCTTGAAGACTCGAGAAAACTTCTCTAGGAGTGCATTTGGCGGACGCCTTTGATGTGCCCACTATATCCCATAAATTAATTATAGCACAGTAAAGAGTGCTGTATGGCTGATAACGGCACTCGGAGTGGAGTCTTGACAGCCAATACAGCACTCAGAGCTTCGCGCCTCGTGCTGTATTGGCTGTTTTGACTCCACCCCTCGTGCCGTTATCAGCCATACATTACTCTTTACTGTGCTATAACTATTATGTAAATGACACTTCTAACTACCCCTCCTGTGGTCTCCACTATATAAATTTGTGGTGGTGCCTTTGATACACTCACACACTACAGTACAAAAATAGTTAGAATAAATGTACTGTACATGTACATACAGAAGGACCACATTCTGCTTAGAAGGCTCACCCCAATAATTGTAGAGTATGAATGATAATAGGTGACTGTTTTTATGTGTATATTTATACAGAACCAACAGCTCCAAAGGACAAAAATTACCCACCAACTCAGACCACCAGTGAGACCAATGATGATGAACATAAAGGTATAAGCATTCACTGTCACTAGTTTCATATTACATGTATACGATGTGATAGTTTAATGTACACTCACTTCACCTAGCAAAATTACAATTGTCTAGCTTGTTGTACATGTACATATTCTTTATATGTGAGTTGGTTTTTGCAGTTTAATGATAGTAAAAAAGCCAATAGACTATACATGTATTATACATGCAAGTGGATGTTGTTATATACTTAATATAGAACCAGGAATTCAAAAAGTCAAACCAACTACAAATGATTCCTCCACACAGATCAGTGAGTCCAATGATGATCAACAAAAAGGTATAAGCACTCACTGTCACTATCAAAAATATATACGTATTTACATGACTATACAGCAATTAACCTTATAAAAATAGTTAGCTGTACATGTACTCACAGAAAGACCACATCCTGCTTAGTAGGCTCACCCCAATAATTGTAGAGTATGAATGATAATAACTGGTGGCTACTTTATGTCTATACTTATACTAGTGTTGTATTGGTATCACACTTTGGATTTGGTTTTAGTTATGGTATTTTCACCAATACTCATGATTTATAGATATTAGTTTTAGTAATTTTACCGAAAGTAAAACTCTATTGGTATTGGTAACGAATATTAATTTTGGTAGATTATGGTACTTACATGTAATTTAACAAAACTAACTCTAGTCACACTATTAATTTTAGACTAATGATTTAATTGTATTAAAATTAATGGTATTAGTTCTGCATCATAAGTGTAGTAGTCTCATACGTTACTGTTCTTTGGTCTTCCACTTTTAGTAGCCATTTTGCAACTAGTGATGGGCGATATATCGATTCTTTATCGATATAAACGATATTTTACGGAATCGATTTGAATCATTATCGAAATTTTTATGCAATTTTCATCGATCTATTGACCACGCCCATTTATTAAGGTTAAATAATTAATTTTAATAAGTAATTGCACTGTTGAACTGCAAGAAAGAAGCAACTGACCAGTTGTTAGCTCAGCCTACCCCAATCAGAAGAGAACCAAGCTCAAGAGCATGAAAATGATCTTCTCTCATGACAAGTACAGTTATATCTGTGCCAAAATCATTAGCCACACCCTTGACACACCCCCAAAATGAAGGTGTGGTTATCGTATCGTTAATAATCGATATTTCCTTTAAAAGTCCAATATCGATCGTTATCGAAAATTAAGAAAATGGGCCATATCGCCCATCACTATTTGCAACTAAGATAGTTACACATAACATGTGCTTCATGAACTTGCACATGATAATCTAGTGATATCAATCTAATCTGTTTACCCTTCAGTGAACATTGTTGTACCAAATGTATTGCATAGAAATGAATATTGGTTATAAATTTTAGTAAAGCAATTTGTGCTATTTTTAGTATTGGTTTTAGTTATGGTATTTTAATACTTTTAGTATTAGTTTTAGTTATGATATACCAAATTTCATGACCCAGTACCAAAATACTTTTAGTATTAGTAATGGTATACCAATACAACACTAACTTATACCTATGTTTATACAGAGCCAACAACTCCAAAGGACAAAAATTACTTACCAACTCAGACCACCAGTGAGTCCAATGATCAGCAAAAAGGTATAAGCACTCATTACATACAATATAGTGCTTTAATTTTGTGGAGCTAAAATTTCACGGATTGATAAAAATCAATTTTTTGCAGAAATAACTTTTGTGGATTTGCAATGTTAGTACCACGCCTTTAATAGCAATTGAAATTTTAGCGGATCTTTAATTTTGCGGTTTCATGCTAACCGCAAAAATAGCAAAAGTTTAGCTCCTCGAAACTTGTCAAAAATAAAGCGCTATACAGTAGTTTCATATTACATGTATGTGTATGTATGTGATAGTGTGTGTTTAATGTACACTCACTTCACCTAGCAAAAATATTATTTTACATATGAGTGGGTTTTTGCAATTTAGTGACAATAAAAAATGCCAATACACTGTACATGTATTATACATGCAAGTGGATGTTGTTTCATATTATATACTTAATATAGAGCCAGGAATTCAAGAGATGAAACCAACTACAAATGATTCCCCCACACAGATCAGTGAGTCCAATGATGATCAACAGAAAGGTACATTGTATAAGCAGTCACTATCAGTATGATACATGTAGTTTCAAATTATTTACATGTACATGTATGTACTTATAATAGTTATAATGACTATTAGCAATTAAAATACTTAGAATACCTATGTATCAGAAAACAGAAAGATACTTATCCTGCTGAATTGTGGAGTATCAATAATATTATGACTGTTTTCATGTTTATACTTATACAGAGCCAACAACTCCAGAAGACTCGTCCACACAGACCAGTGAGTTCAAGGATGATCAACAAAAAGGTATGAGCACTTACTGTCACTAGTTTTATATATTTACATGACTATATCAGCAATTAAACTTATAAACCCCAATAATTGTGAAGTATGAATGGTAATAGGTGACTGTTTTTATGTATTGTTCTTATACAGAGCCAATAACTCCAAAGGACAAAAATTACCCACCAACTCAGGCCACCAGTGAGTCCGATGATGATGAACATAAAGGTATAAGCACTCACTGTCACTAGTTTCATATTACATGTATCTATATATGTATGTATGTGATAGTGTGTGCATGTACACTCACTTCACCTAGCAAAATTACAATTGTCTAGCTCATTGTATATGTACATGTACTTATTCTTTCACATGTGAGTTGGCTTTTGTAGTTTAGTAATAGTAAAAATACCAATACACTATACATGTATTATACATGCAAGTAGATGTTGTTTCATATTATATACTTAATATATAGAGCCAGGAATTCAAAAGGTCAAAGTCAAACCAGCTACAAATGATTCCCCCACACAGATCAGTGAGTCCAATGATGATCAACAGAAAGGTACATTATAGTCAGGCTCTACCCACTAGTACAGTACATGTACAAACAGAAAGATACTCATCCTGCTGAATTATGGAGTATCAATAATATTATGATTGTTTTCATTTTTATACTTATACAGAGCCAACAATTCCAGAAGACAAAAATCACTCAGCCACAGAGATCAGTGAGTCCAATGATGATGAACAAAAAGGTATAAGCACTCACTGTCACTAGTTTCACATATTTACATGACTATGTTAGCAATTAACCTTTTAAAAATAGCATGTCCAGCAATTGCAATTTTAGTGACTGTTTTATGTCTATACTTATACAGAGCCAACAACTCCAAAGGACAAAAATTACCCACCAACTCAGACCACCAGTGAGTCCAATGATGATCAACATAAAGGTATAAGCACTCACTGTCACTAGTTTTATGTGTACATGTATGTGATAGTATGTTTAACAGTCATGGCTGTTGTAATTTGACAACTAATGATTACTGGATTTTTATGTAATTCAGCAATTGCAATTGAAAATATTTATTGTGGAAATAACTGTAGCTCATATACTATCACACCTGACATGTGAAATTTAGCCCCAATTTTAGCAAGTGGTAAAAAATTAATAAAATTGTTTGTTATTAATGATTATATTTAGTTGCAATAGTAATTATTTCAGTTTTGTTTGTAACTGTAATGAATACACCTCATAAAAAGTTGTAGGCATTTATTTTAGGTTACTATTAGGTCACTTCACTAGCTCATTAATGCATTATTCTTTTTTGGTGGTTTTCGTATGGTTCGGTGATAGTAAAACATAGTGATACACTAGCTACTATACACTACAAGTTGATTTTAAGTTATCCTTAATATATAGAGCCAACAATTCAAGAGGTCAAATCAGCTTCAATTGATTCCCCCACACAGATCAGTGAGTCCAATGATGATCAACAGAAAGGTACATTGTATAAGCAGTCACTGGCAGTATAATACATGTAGTTTCACATTATTTACATGTATATACTTATAACTAAATGTATCAGTGATTATAGCCTTAAAGTATTATGTTGAAATTATCATTCTTTTTATATTCAGCCTCAGGTGCTGCTGGTATTAAGACCAATAGTCAGTTCCCTATAGTGCCTGATCATTCTGATGATAAAACCAATGAGAGTGGGAACAACACCGATACAAATCATCCTGAATCAGAGAGACCACAGAAAATTAAAGGTAAAATGTGTGTTTGTGATTATTTATATGATCTACATGCATGGGGATGATTCAACCCACCCAATATTCATACTTAGCTTTATATGTAAACATTAATTAAAACATTACATAAAGTAAGTGTGGCCATATCAAATAATACAGCAACTAGCAAGTTTTGAGCTTTTTATATAGCAGGCAAAAGATGTCTAAATGTCTATGGAGAATTCTCCTGAAACACTGGAAGATTGAGATAACCTATGAAGTTGTATGTGACACAATGGGTGGCGATAATATACATGTATGTACCTTGACACATGTGTCAGTTCCAGAGAATCACAACATAAGCCTTACTTTTGCATTCTGTGTAAATGGCACAATAGGTCAAGTTATATTATTGTAAAGCTAATTTTGATCAAATTTGGATTTTTTTATGAATTTTTTGAAGCCGCTAAAAAATTTAACCAATGACTAAAAAGAGCCTTTAGTCTGCCTTTGGCCAATGACCAAAATTCAGTCTTTGGTCTTTGGCCAAAATTTGTCAAAATAGCTAAGCAAGTCAAAACAGGGCCGTAGCAAGCGGTACGGCTGGTACAGCCAGGGCTGTACCACTTTTTAGCCCGAAAAAGGGCGTGGCAAGGAGGCAGGGCTTGATTAATGGGTGTTGTTTCTTATTTTTAACAATTTTTTATTTTTATAAAATATTGCTATTGCAATTAAATGAATAACTACTAAATTTGAGGCAATCAACAGCTTAAAATGACTAATTCTTGTACTAGAGCTGCTGCATTTTAATCTGAGATGGTTCTTCCACCAGCTCCTCACCAACTGTGAAGTAGGAATATCAACAAATGCCTATAATAAGTTGTTTTCTTTGTTGCCACACCAACACATTGACACACCCACATCTTGGCCTGACCACTTTTGAAGTGCTTGCTACAGGCCTGAGTCAAAATAGCTCCATTTTTATAATTTTTTCTGATACATGTACTTCTGTACATTCACATGTATGTTGGGTGTAAAATTTTAGCTGATTCCAATCAATTTTGGATTTTTTATGAATTTTTAAGTTGCTCCAAATGCCATGCAGCTCATGAAGCATGCTAGCTGTTTAGCTCACTTAGTATGCTTCCTGCTTTCAAGGAAAAAACAAGAAAAGTTTGCCTCAGTTATACTTACGCAGCAATTATTTTTAAGGCACATGTAGAGCTATGCATGTATAAAGAATTGTATGCATGCTTTGTATACTATAATTTTTTGTTACATGTACATGTTAGCTACCAGTATGATATGATTTGTTAATAGGTGCAACCAAAAGTACAACTGTGGAACTAACATCACAAAAAATAGATAAAAAAAGTAAGACAATTGTTACATTTTGAAATAATCATGTTTTTAATAGTTGCATCTTGTGTTTTATCTGAGAACATTAGATTGATAATAAAATGTATTAAGGAATTTGAGTTGACTGAATTAGCAGAGAAGTTTATGGAAATACGTATCATCACAAAAGAGGAAATGGAAGATTTTGTCAAAGATGTTAAGAAGAATGCACGTAGTTACCGAATGAACAATATCAAAATGAAACAGCTGCTCATACAATTAGAAAGAGCTGTTTCTTTGTCTTTGAGGCCAGGAGAAATATTTTTATGGCTTATAAAAATTCTCAAGGACTATGATACTGTGGCCTCACAAGAAGTGGCTAGGAAATTAGAAACAGAATACAAAAAGAAATACAATGCTCGTAAGTATTTTTACTCTTACATTTCATTAACCAAAATAAATTTTATTGTGATTTAATGAATAATTTTAAATATTCACTGGCTTTTTATCACAGAAATGTGGGGAAAAGTGTTGATTTTCTTATGTAACAGTTAATTATGCTCCACACAGAACAAATGACAACTGAGCAGAATGAAAGTATCCAGAATCAATTAAACACTACAGAATCCCTTGCAGCAAGTGTTGTATCTATTGAAAATACAAGTCCAAAACTACCTGTATTACCTAAAAATTTCTTTCAAAAGATGAAAGGTATATTGCATGGTTTATAGCATCTTCTCCACAATATTATGCTTTATTTAGGTGTGTTTGGTGATTTGATAAAATTAATGGTTGATAGTAATGGTTTGATACATCATTGTGGTCAATATGGTGTGACCCTTATTATACCAGAAGGAGCTGTACAAGA
>NW_003546441.1:61430-75128 GCF_000090795.2 Amphimedon queenslandica | reverse complement strand
GGGTGTATATAAACCAAGAGCTAATGAAACCAGCAGAATTGCGTCTACCTCATCATGTTGATGCTACTAATCCACTTACAAAAAGCAAAGTAGCACTTTTGACAGCTAAAGATGAATTTTTTAATGAAAATGAATTACATTTCACTAAGAATGATGATTCTGTTTTGGAAGTAGATTCTGCTCTTTGCAAGACATCTTGTAACCATTTTTGCTCTACATGTGCTGCCATTGAGAAATCCTCATTTAGAGACATTCGAAAACGTTGCAGGGTAGCAGTGGCAGAAAAACAAGAAAGTGATGGGACATATTTATTTCATTGTATCATATTCCCTTCACAGCTTGCATGCAAAAAAGTATGTGTTTTTGTTATGTTTAGTAAACTTTTGGTATGTTCATTTTCTGCTAGACCATTGAAGAACAATATTCTCAAAAAAATTTTGTCCTTGAATTCTCTTTTAAAGACATGACTTTTGGGGATGGTGGCATATCACTTATTTTTGACCCTGATAACCTCGAAGGTTGGTCAAGAAGCCATTGTGGAATTTATGTTGATGAGGTAATCTACTAATAATAGAACAGTGATTTAATTTAATATTTTATTATTAGATTTTAGAAGATGATGTGGACTATCATAAAGTTATGTGTAATTGCAAAGATGGAGGAGATATGTCTAGCAAGAATGTTGCTGAGCTAAAAGACTTAGAAAAAAATTGTCTTTATCCACCTCGATTTCGTTATAAGTTTACATGCATGGACAAAAAAGCAGCAAATGTGATAGTTGCACTGCAAGGTAATTAATGGAAATATTCTTTTTAGACAACTTCTGAGGCTTTATTATAGGGTCTGGTGTAAACTTTAAATATAATATTAATTTGAAACAGCCTGGTTATGTTCCCTCTAAGGATATTTCCAATTTACTGACACACAAAGAAGAAGATGACACATCTTCTCAAAGTCAGCTGCATAATTCAGATGTGTTATTTTTACACTCGCATATTATACATTGTATATACATGCTTGTAATAAAACAGAACTTAAGTCAGTATATATGATGCTACATGTGCATGTACATGCATTACTGTATGATTATTGAATAGGTGCAACTAAGGAAAGAATAGAGTCACAAAAAATAATTGATAAAAGAAATAAGTACATGAAATCATTTAATTTGGACCCATACTTTATGCATGCATGCATGCACATGTACAGTACTAGTCAGGCTCTACCCACTAGTACTGTACTTGTACTAACAGAAAGATACTCATCCTGCTGAATTGTGGAGTATATTATGACTGTTTTCATGTTTATACTTATACAGAGCCAACAACTCAAAAAGACAAAAATCACTCAGGCACAGAGATCATTGAGTCTAATGATGATCAACAAAAAGGTACAAGTAGTCACTGTCACTAGTTTCATATATTTACATGTACATGACTATATCAGCAATTAATCTTATAAAAATAGTTAGAATACATGTACTGTACATGTACTCACAGAAAGACCACATCCTGCTTAGTAGGCTCACCCCAATAATTGTAGAGTATGAATGATAATAGGTGACTGTTTTTATGTCTATACTTATACAGAGCCAACAACTCCAGAGGACAAAAATTACCCACCAACTCAGGCCACGAGTGAGTCCAATGATGATCAACATAAAGGTATAAGTACTCACTGTCACTAGTTTCATATTACATGTATGTGTATGTGTATGTGATAGTGTGTGCATGTACACTCACTTCACCTAGTAAAATTACAATTCTCTAGCTCGTTGTAATGTACGTATTCTTATTCAAATGAGCTGGTTTTTGCAGTTAGTGATAGTAAAAAATGCCAATATAATATACATGTATTATACATGCAAGTGGATGTTTTTTCATATTAATATATATTTAATATAGAGTCAGGAATTCAAGAGGTGAAACTAGCTACAAATGATTCCCCCACACAGATCAGTAAGTCCAATGATGATCAACAGAAAGGTTCATTGTATAAGCAGTCACTGTCAGTATAATACATGTAGTTTCACATTATTTACATGTATGTACTTATAACTAAATGTATCAGCGATTATAGCCTTAAAGTATTATGTTGAAATTATCATTCTTTTTTATTCAGCCTCAGGTGCTGCTGGTATTAAGACCAATAGTCAGTTCCCTATAGTGTCTGATCATTCTGATGATAAAACCACCAATGAGAGTGGGAACAACACTGATATGAATTATCCTGAATCAGAGAGGCCACAGAAAATTGAAGGTAAAATGTGTGTTTGTGATTATTTATATGACCTACATGCATGGGGATGATTCAGCCCACCCATGTGTTCAGCCATATGTGCATATATGATGTATCCATACTTAGCTTTATACATGTATACATTAATTAAAACATTACATAAAGTAAGTGTGATCATATCAAATAATACAGCAATGAGCAAGTTTTGAGCTTTTTATATAGCAGGCAAAAGATGTCTAAATGTCTATAGAGAATTCTCCTGAAGCACTGGAAGATTGAGATAACCTATGAAGTTGTATGTGACACAATGGGTGGCGATAATATACATGTACGTACCTTGACGCATGTGTCAGTTCCAGAGAACACAACATAAGCCTTACTTTTGGATTCTGTGCAAATGGCACAATAGGTCAAGTTATATTATTGTAAAGTTAATTTTGATCGAATTTGGATTTTCTATGAATTTTTGAAGCTGCTCAAAAATTCAACCAGTGTGTCTGAAGAGCCAATGACCAAAATTCAGCCTTTGGTCTTTAGCCAAATTTTGTCAAAGTAGCTAGGAGAGAATACTCCATTTTTATAATTTTTACTGATATATATACATGTACTTACATCTACATGTATGTTGGGTATTAACTTTAAGCTGATTTTAATCAAATTTGAATTTTTTATGAATTTTTAAGTTGCTCCAAATGCCATGCAGCTCATGAAGCATGCTAGCTGTTTAGCTCACTTAGTATGCTTCCTGCTTTCAAGGAAAAAAAAATTGCCTCAATTATACTTATGCAGCAATTATTTTTAAGGCACATGCAGAGCTATGCATGTACAAAGAATTGTATGCATGCTTTGTATACTATAATTTTTTGTTACATGTACATGTTAGCTACCAGTATGATATGATTTGTTAATAGGTGCAACCAAAAGTACAACTGTGGAACTAACATCACAAAAAATAGATTAAAAAAGTAAAAAAAATGTTGCATTTTGAAATAATTATATTTTGTAATAGTTGCATCTCATGTTTTAGCTGAGAACATTTCATCGATAATAAAATGTTGTAAGGAATTTGAGTTGACTGAATTAGCAGAGAAGTTTATGGAAATGCATATTATCACAAGAGAGGAAATGGAAGATTTAGTAAAAAATATTAAGAAGAATAGCCGCCGAATGAACATTTATCAAATGAAACAGCTGCTCAAACAATTAGAAAGAGCTGTTTCTTTTAGGGGAGAAATATTTTCATGGTTCTTAAAAATTCTGGAAGACTATGATACTGAGGCTTCACAAGAAGTGGCTAGGAAATTAGAAGCAGATTACGAAAAAGTGAATATAATGATTTTTGTTTTAAGATTATTTTCTCCCACAGATGTGCCCCTCAAAACCATAAAATCTTTCTTTGAGCAATATCTTCACACTTCGTAATGCCCAAGTACAATTTCACACCTCCATTTTTTCTACTTTGTCTCCTGGCACCAAACTCTCTCTCCTCTGTACTTCGTAACTTAACATGCATGCACGATTTTGACCTTTTTAAACAAATTTTGTTCTTTTATGTATGCTTTGATTGTTTTCCTTAATCGTGCACATACTGTATCTCGAAATGACTTGAGGGCAGACACTAATGAGTAAAGCTAGGTCTTACATTAGATCTACTTGCCCCAACCCATACAAGCTTCTTTTGTCACATAAACCCTAAAATATTTGTCCTGGCTTCTAATTTTAATTTGCCTAATAGACTACTTCACTTTTAAAAATTTTAATCTAAAGTCAAGTCTAAAGTTTTATTGTGCCATATCATTGTACTTTGATACCATTGTGGATATTCTACTGCCACTTACTCTTATCGACAATTTTAATTTCATTATCTCTGACCCAACCTCTTGTCAGTCTTGTGTCATATCTACATTCTACACTTTTTTGAAGTCAGTTGGCTCCATGTAATGCACATGCATGGACTGTGGCTGTTGTCCATTGACTCCTTTCATTCATAACTCAGAATTTAAAGGGAACGACAGGATCACATGTAGATCGTGTGGGATAGTTGTGTAGAAAATTTGAGCAGATTTCAACTGAAATTGGATTTTAATAAATTTTGAAAGTTGCATATTAAGTGCTTCTTTAGCTCACTTAGCAGTTAGCATGCTTTGTGGGAAACCATAACCTGCCATAGCTAGTATTTATACCCATTTTATACATTAAACATACATAAATAAAATTAATACAGAATAGCTTTTATAATAACAATTACGAATATAAACATTTGCACACGTTGTACAAATACATGAACACGGAAACACGTAATTACAACAATGCACTTGTGCATGACTGGTACTTGATATTTGATAGAGGAGAAAGAGCAGAACCAGTCAACATAGACATTTCACTTCTGCTTTGTATAACTTAGCTATTAATATTAAGTTCACACACAGCCTGTAATAAACAGTCCATAAATGCATTTATTCATAACTTGACAAAACAAAATTATTATGTACCTGAAACTACAATAAATGATACTGATCACACAAATCAAAATGAATAAGTCACAAAATTATTTCATCATATATAACATTTTGTCTTGTATCTGTTTTTACTTCACCGTATGCTGGATTGATGCTAATATTTGTATTAAACTTAGCAATATCATCATATGCTGGATTAGGGACCGAAACTATGCTCGCAGTTTCTATTGTATATTAGCAATGGTAATTGTTATTTAGGAAATAATAGCTTACTGCTTCTCCTTTTCATATGTATAATGATGATCACTAGTACACTAAAACATACTATTAGCAGTATAATAACTGTACACACTGATACCGTTACTGCTGTAATAACTATAAACAAGACAGTTGCTATATTATCAAATTTATCTATACCACTAACCAATACTTGTAGTAGAATTTGTAGAGGTTAATAGTATAGTAGGCAATTGTATAAAATTAGTTGTAGGAGGAAAGGTTGTATCTATAATGACATGTAGAAATTAACAATTTATAAATTATGTGTACCTAATGGTATAATCAATGGATTACTACGACCAACATCATTACTCAACACAATACTGAGATTACACTCTGCTTGGTACTGGGGTACTGAAAATACAAATTCAGTGGCATTATATTCTGCTGGATATATTCTACTAAATACGATACCAATTTCTTTACATGATACACGGATAATAATATAATCAGGAGCTTCAAGTATGCAATCCATTGTATCCTGAAAAAATTAGACTGTAAACCCAGGCAAGATAATAATGAGAGGTAACTTACTAAAATGTCAACCAGAAAATGAACATAATCATTTGTATGGTTTAGTATAGTACAAACTGCTTCAGGTGATCTAGGAACTAAAGACAAACATACAGACTATACATTATAATCAAAAATAGTTAATGAATACTTTTTTGAAAGGAAATAACCGAACTTTTTGACATTCCTTTTCCAATTTCATTCACTCCAGTTATAATAACTTTATAAATCAAATGCTCAACTTTAAATTGATAAGTTGTGCCATACACCATAGCACTGTTCACTAACTGGTCGTTGCTATTATCATATATTTCCAGTCTGTAATAATTTATATAACTTGCATCATTAAGACTATCCCAAGATATTGTGATGTTAGTGCAGTTATATACTACTGCTCTAATATTAGAAACTGGTACTACATGCATATTTAAAAAATTAATAATAAAAAGCAAAAAGAATAATGTGTTACCACTAGCAAATCCAAAAGATGATACGTCATTAAATTCACCTCCTTCATTACTCAATGATACATTAATAATAAAAACAGTAGAAATATCAGGTAATATTAGTGGACTATGTCCTGTCATAACCATTGTTAGTTCATTAATTTCTGGTGATATACTGTTGCTATACACTACTGTACCATCGGTTTCTAATACATAAAATGTTATGATATTAGGATACTCTCCAATACATAACTTGTTGATCTAAAATTTGAAATTATTGGAAAAAGAAATTATTACTATAGACAAGGAAATGATGGACCCACATCTCTCTGTCTACAAGATAATACTGCTCATTTCCCTTACCTTCATGCTAACATTTATTATTGCTTCATAAAGTAATAGCATAACCGACATTATAGGAGTTACAACAGGAACTATAGGAGATTGAACATATACATGAAGCCATATAACACTATGATAATGTAATAACCTCTTTCATAATAGAAACTGGTATAAGCTGGTTCACCTCTTCCAACTCCATTAATAGGAGACACTGATACATTAGTTAAGATACAAGGATCAGGATCAGTACTTGATATTACAAAAGAAGTATCACTAGTGGTATAGTTGCTAGAACCATCGTCAATGTAGTATCCAGTGATAGGTACATTGTCCAGTGTATAAGGTGCTGTCCATGACAATAGTACACTAGATTCATTGATAAAGGTAGTTGTTAAATCACCAACACTAGCTAATAGACCTATAAGAATGTTTTAATTTTTAATTATTTACAATATTATTTTTTACAATATTATACCTTGTATTTTTAGTATAGCAATGGTACTTCTAATATTTCCAGGAACAGTACTACATGATATGTTAGTATTGTTATTAGTTTCTTGGGCCCAAACAGATAATGATCTTTGCAAAGTTTCGTTAAGGGTATACTGACTTTCTTGTATAAATCCTCTTTCAACAATGCTATCTTCATTTGCAGAAATAACACCAACGTAAAAGTATATTAGGAACACAGTAGATTTGGTTGCTTCACATGTGAAGGACACTGTTGAATTTAAAGTTGCATTCAACGATGCAGGTTGAACTGTATAAATAGACAAACAGAATTTCGTTAGCATCAGCAGCACTATGATTCGAGAGAGATTTCGAGACATCTTTCGAGCCCTTCGTTCAGACATAAATATTGTAGACTAGAGCGCTCACTTATTATAAAACTTTGGGTGTGGTCAATGACAATGCTTGACCACACCCAATTATATTATAACGTACGTACGTACCGTCGTAACGCAGACGTCGATATGAAGAGAGCATCCGTCGATATGAAGAGAGCATCCGTTTTCTTCCTTCTTACATCTTTATTTGGCTCTTTCAATGCCCGTAAGTTAAAAGTCTTTACTGCCGTTCGCGTTGCTGCTGCTATATTTCTGTAGTTTTGCCACGCTCCTCTATTATGTAATCTATGAACAAACTATTCCCCAGCCTACAGTCATGCCAAAGATCATCTGGGTGGCCTTGGACCATAGATACTTTGGGCAGACTAGCAGTAGCCAGTACAGGGCCCTGGAGGCGTATTTAAGCCTTTGAAAATGGAAACGGGCAAATGGAAGCATGGTGAAAGCATGTATGGCTAATAGTACACAATATGAACTATTATGAAGTGTTGCGACAGGAAGTGCACCAGAAGTGCTGGACAAACACTGCCAGTTAATGCATGAGTTGACCAAGGTTTGTACAGCACTTCCAGTTGCAAGGCTTATATTGTGTACTACAGGCTTTAGAGTACTAACATCTTATCTATTTATTATCTCTTATCTCTATGTGAAAGTATGATAATGGGGCAAAGTGCACCACCCAATTTGCATAGCAGTTATGCACTGACTGAGCTATAACATTGTTTATGTAACCCTCAAGGCCTCAACCTGATTGTTATTTTTAGCAACAATGAATATAATGTTGGGGAAATTTGTAATGAAAAATTATAAGTATAGGTTATACACCGAGGTAGAGGTTTCTATGGTATTTATTAACTGAGCGACGCAGTCGCGAGGTTAATAAATGCATAGATATTATAGACTACGTAACCGGGATTGGAAACAGATCACGTGATCCCATTCAAATCAATGTAACTATTCAGATACAGTCTCTGTGACAGTGAGAGGCGGACGAAAATGCCTGACATGGCTGGAAAGAATGGTCTCTAGTGAAGTCCCGCAAGCTATTTCACCTGTACTTGGGCTCTTATAATATACGCACATGTTTATATTTTTCTTTGATACAAAAATAAGATGTGTTAGCTGTGTAAAAACAGGTGTTTAAAGCAAGTGCGCTCCCCGTGACAAGAGATAATGTCTTATTCTCCCTCCTGCAAACAAGCTTTAGCTACCCCAGTTTCATTTTATGATTAAAACTATGCACAAGGCCATGCTACATGAGAATAGACTGGTTAGTTCTGCCTGCCATATTACTGAGAGCAGAAATCCACCAAAATAACGCCAAAAAGCGGCCGATCTGTTGTACCTCTCCCGAGCGAACTAAGCATAGAGACACGAAGAGAAAGGTACCATCGTGATCTCTGGTATTTTCTTTATGCGATTAAGCTACTTAGAACCAGCTACATCACAGTATATTATTAATACGGCTCATCAAACATAACAATTCTTCATGATTTTCACCATTTTGATGTAAATTCATGCAATTTCATGCATTAATAATCACACAGTCTGTACACGTGACGTCATCAGTTTCCAATCCCAGTTACGTAGTCTATAATATCTATGATAAATGCCATAGAAACCGATACCGAGGTGTATAACCAACTTCTACCATGACACTTGAAAAACAACTACCAGCTGCTGATAATAAGACCACAGTTGACATACATACAACATATCTAACAGGCTAGGCCAGTAAAGAATCAACCAAACTTGACAAATAGACTAATAAGAGCATAAGCGTAGAGTATGTACCAATCTTCCAATCAATTAATTATTTAACGAGATAGGTTTATATTTTTACGAGCTAGGTTAATATGAAAAATAATTGACCTCCAATACTACAATCTGATTGGTCAATCGCAAGGTGGCATGGTAGAATTAGATTTTAAAGCAATATTGGCCCATGCCTGAATTCACTTCTAAGCCAATGACATTTTAAAGTTTCAATCATGTGTTTGAAATAAATGGCCCGATTTACAGAAATTTATAGTCACGTCCCCCAATCCCTTCACTTTAGGAGAAAGGGTTTGGAGACACTCAATGCTTTTTTGTTGCCTGCTGGAATGTAATTAGTGCAGCTGATTTTATGACCAGATGCATCTACATTTTAATTTCACGTGATAGATATGTCCCCAGAACATGGCTACCAGAAGTATTAAGAAGGAGTCATAGCCAAAACTCATTTCAAATCAGTTTTTATCATTAATTTGTTTTGTTTTTCTTCATTCTTAAAATATTTACGGACTTTTTTCACCTAATTTGGGTGGGATAAAATGATCAGTGTATATGTTAAATGCAAATATCTAGAAATTAAGAATGGGGTGCTGAGGGTATGCAAAGCAAAGTCCCCTGTGATTTTGGCCACACCGATTTTAACGACAATAAAATTTCCTCCATTTTCATGAATTACGTAGGTGGTTTAAGATTTAGCACATAATATGAGTGTTAATGCTTCTTATTGCTCCTTAAAGCACTGGAAATTGTGGTCATTTGGGCTGAATAACTTTCCTAGGACACTTTGTAATGATGTAAGATACCAGGACTTGATTAATTAATTCTGAGCCCAGCCATATGAGGGGGTATGTATGTGCTCAACCCTCAGCTTCCCTGGATACACCACTGCAGTGTGCTAAAACCTAGGCATAGAGGGAGGGCTATGCTACTTAAACTAAACCAGTAGGAGTGGGTGATACAGGTCAAAATAGATTGATCTCATACTGATCAACATCAGGCCATATTGAAAATTTAGGATTGTCAGATATTTCATTGATGTTTCCAAGTGACAAATTTTTAGAGTGGTGGGGGGCTCCTATTGAACTATTATTAATACAGGCTATTTAAAATAGTATTGGTATCAAATGAAGCCTGGAAATTTGCTTGATTATACTTCCCATTTAAAAAATTTTGATCCATTTTATTTACATGAAATATGCAGTAAAATTATAGAAACAACTCTCTTTTGAAAAATTGATGCCAATCACACAAAGCTATAGCTATTATCACCTATATAATATTCAATGTAAATAAAACACAGAAAGTGTCAAAGTTGATTTTTCATTTTAGGCTATGTACAACAACCTAGTTCAATAAATGCAACTGTGGGTTTGACAGTTAACTTTACATGTGAAGCAACTGGTGTAAATTCACTACACTTTTTGGCCAATGCCACACCAGTAGTTGGAAATGCCCTTTCAATAAGAGGTTTCCGACAAAGTCAAAATACTATTAATGGAACTACAAAAAGTTCTTTACGTGTGGAGGCTCAAAAAATTAACAATAATACAAATATATCTTGTACTGATTCTGACAATATTAGAAGTACTACTGCTGTATTAATGATACAAGGTATTGGTAAAATATAATATTGTAATTCATACAGTATTTTATAGGTTTGTTAGCTAGTGTTCGTGATTTAACAACTACCTTTATCAATGGATCTAATGTACTATTATCATGGACAGCACCTTATACACTGGACAATGTACCTATCACTGGATACTACATTGACAATGGTTCTAGGAACTATACCACTAGTGATACTTCTTTTGTATTATCAAGTACTGATCCTGATCCTTGTATCTTAACTAATGTATCAGTGTCTGCTATTAATGGAGTTGGAAGAGGTGAACCAGCTTATACCAGTTTCTATTATAAAAGAGGTTATTATTATCACAGTGTTATATGGCTTCATGTATTTGTTTCAATATCTTATTTTTAGTTCCTCCTAAAACTCCTACAGTATCAGTAATTCCCGGGGCACTAGTTAACAAAATGAACCGATCATTGTCACTAAATATTATTATTAATGTAAGTGTCATCTTTCAGTGCAGGACATTGTGATCTCATGTTTTTATTTCAGGCTAGTAAATTATGTATTGGAGAGTATCCTAATAATATAACATTTTATGTATTAAGAACTGATGGTACAGTAGTGTATAGCAACAGTATATCACCAGATTTTAATGAACAAACGATGGTTATGACAGGACACAGTTCACTAATATTACCTGATCTTCCTACTGTTATTATTAATGTATCATTGAGTAACAAAGGGGGTGAATTTAACAATGTATCATCTTTTGTTCTAGGTAAGTCATATGTCAGTATATACTATTTACTCTTCTGTTTGTACATTACAGGCACTCCTGGGCCAGTTACTGACATTACATTAATTAATATTACCTGTAATACTGTTACTGTCACTTGGAATAGTCCTAAGTGTACATATATCCTCTGTGATATTATGTTGTATTACAACTTGAATATTAATGATGTTCTATTGATTGCCAGCAATACTCATTATAAATTTAAAGACAAGAATGTGGACCATCTTAGTTGGAACATCAGTGTCACTCCAGTTAATATATTTGGAAATGGAACATCTACCAATGCTACTTTTTTTAATTATACAGGTATAGAATAATTATTAAAATTCTAAAGATGACCAAATGTTTATTATCAGTTCCTAGGCCTGCACTAGGGCCTGCAGTAAAAAATACTACTACTATATTTAATGTATCTCATATTAGTGTTCAGTACAACATACCAGTAAGAACTGTATTAATTGTCATACCATCTCTTTGCAAAATTTGATAAATTCATTATGGTAATATAATTTACTATACAGTAGGTTTTTTGTTTATCATTGGTAAACAAAGAAATTTTGCCCATAAAATTATGGAAATACATGGAGTAGAAGGGCAAAGTCCTTCCACAGAACAAAATAAAACCATAAAGTTAAATTTCCCTTCCCAAAATGAATTAAAGTTTGACCCATTAACAAAAGAAAACTCACTATACTGTACAAAATTATTGGATGCATATTGGCATTAAAGGACTCTTCAATGTAATTGTTGAAATATTTTATTTTTGAGAAAATTTCTTCAATTCCATATGGTACATGTTTCATTGGTTACTAACAGCAATACAGCATCATGAAGCATTCTGTTTAACATTACTCCATTTCAATTTACATGTAGTTGTCTTTATAGCAACTTTGACTAACATAATAGCATGAAAATTTCGCTAAAAATTTTGTGGAATGATTTGTGAATGAAATTTATGAATATCCCATTACAATAGCTGTCAAAACCACAAAAATTTGTCAAAACCAAAAACATATTTATCTTAATTTTTATGCTATACAGTATTCATGTAGCTCCTAGACCAAATTTTTGTTGATCAAAAGTTTCATTTTTGAATATTTGTGCATGCTATAGTTGAATGTAGAACCAAGATTTTATTTAAATAAGTTAAAACAACAAAATTAACTTGCTTAATGAAGGATTTTTTGACTATGTATTAGTTGCTGATTGTTTTCAAATTACATGAGTGACAATCAGGGCTGGGGTAAAGTACATTAAGCAGTACTTAAATACTTTACAACTACTCTAAAGCTGTCATAAGTACAAGTACAAGTATCTGCTTCAATTATAAAGTGGTGCTTAAGACCAAGTACAACTATTATCATGTACTTAAGTACAGTTCTAAATACACCATTTAGATCACAATTACTTATGTCTTACTACACAAATTGACTAAAATTAATTTTATTCTTTAAATAAATTACTGTTGTGTTATACTGAAAGTGCACAGACTATCCACAGAATGATGTGCATGTGATACAGCTGCTTTTTGTGAAACATGGTTTTTTATTAACACAATCTTTTGTAAATGCATGCACTGTACTTTAAAGTGCTTAAAGTACTTCTAAGACATTAAGTTCATGAAGTACAGTACATGTAAGAAGTACAAGTACAAGTTAGAATTAATTGCTAGTACTCATGAGGCTGTACTTATTAAGTACAAGTACCCAGGTACTTGGCCCCTGCCCTGGTGACAATTAATTTTTATTATCCAAGATACATACCGTAATTTAAAAGTTAATAAATTTCGATAGCAAGGTATAAATCTAAGCTAAGCTATTTGTATTAACCTCCCGGCTACATCACTCAGTCAGTAAATCTCATAATAATTTAGTTCTGCTGATCATTTCCTCTCTTTTTATGTCTTAGGTTTCAGTAATATGTAATACTGAAACTCCAGAGATTGCTAATATTACTCTACTGTGTAATGAAACTGGTTCTGTTGACACTCATATTGTTTCTGCATCAGCTGGAAACATAACTGTGTCATTTTTAGTTCTCAAAAATCAGACATGTAATTTAACCATTGTTTTTAGCAATCATGCTGGGAGCAGTGAGCCATTGATACTGATCATAGGTGAGTAGAAAATTTACAACAAGAGTATCATTTTCTTTTTGATTATCATAAAGCCATACTGTCCATCACAATATATTTAACTTTGTAACCATTTAAAGGGTAAGTCCGGTGTATTTTTGATGAATTTTTTTATTGGGTTAATATGATTGCCTGACCATAATAATGATGTATTCCAACTCCCATTGTCTAAAAAAATTTTTCACTGAGATATGAGCCTTCAAAGATGCTCATCAAGTTTTTATTACTTCCTGTCGGTGGGTATGGCTAAACGTGACGTCACTAGAGGCATAGATGCAGATAACTCCATTC